>NC_136967.1:52838783-52898783 GCF_032717465.1 Coenobita brevimanus | reverse complement strand
AGTAACACATGATTTTCATTTTCTGAAGCCAAACTGTCTTTCTGTTATCATATTGTGTTCTTCTACATGATTTACCCAAGCGTTTCTTATAAGCTTTTCTAATACCTTGCTTACAACACTGGTCAGTGATACTGTTCGGTAGTTGAGTGGATTTTGCCTATTCCATTTCTTGAATAAGGGGACAATGTTTGCTTTCTTCCAAATATCAGGTAGTTTACCTTGACTCAAGGATTTCTTGAAAATTAAAAATAATGGTTTACTTAACTCCTTTGCACATTCTCGTAGCACCCAACATGAAATTTCATCAGGTCCATTTGCTTTTTCTCTGTCTAATTTACTTAACTCCTCCTGTATTACTTTTTCTGATATTGGTCTGGTTAGTACTTGGATGGGTGACCGCATGGGAACACCAGATGCTGTTGGCATCCCTACGTCAAGTGGGGTTGGTGGAGGATTAGTGCCCCTCCCTGTAAAACAATTAACTCTAAGCCCTTGGCCACCCCATTTGGGATACATGGCGTCTGGCAATGGATGGATGGATGTATATCTGGTAGTATGTGTCGGCATGCATGTTCCACATAGTCCCTCTCAAAAATTTTTTCTTCTCTAAAAACTGATTGGAAATTCTTACTTAGTGCTTCACAAATATCCTTCTCTTGTGTATAGGTGATTCCCTCGTCCGTAATGGATTGTATTTTATCTTTTACTTTGATTTTGCTTCTGATGTAGCTGTAAAATAGCTTCGGTTGATCACTACTTTTATTTATGATATCCTCCTCAAACTGTTTTTGGGCTTCCCTCCTTATTCTTGTATAATCGTTTCTTGCCTGTTTGTAATTATTATATGCCCTTTCACTATTGTGTCTTCTGTATCTATTCCACAACAAATCTCTTCTTTCTTTTGATTTTTTACATTCTGTATTGAACCATTTCTTTATTTTCTTTTCTGCTTCTTTGTGCTGTGGGATGTAATTCTGGACTCCTATTTCATAAAATTCACAGAATTTTTTATATACAGCATTTAAATCTTGTCCTCTAAGCTCATTTTCCCAATCAATTTCTAAGAAATACTTCTTTAGGTGATGATAATTTCGCTTTCTATAGTTTAGTCTCTTTTTGTAACTTTCATTGCTGTTAACTATGTCATATGCTATCCTGAAATTGCAATTTAGTACTGCATGGTCACTTTTGCCAAGTTGAGGGTGATATATTAAACTGTCAATATCATTTTCTTGCCTAGTACAAATGAGATCTAGCATTGAGGGTACATTGAGTCCTCTTTTTCTGGTGGTTTCCCTCACATGTTTCGTTAGGAATAACTCTTGCACCAGATCCGGGAGCATTTGGTCCCAACAGCTTTCTTGGCTTATTATATCTAGAGCATCCAATTTATATTTGTATTAATATCTCCAGTTAGTATAATTCTTTCCGATTTCTCTTCCATTTTATGAAGTAATGCTCTTAAACTCTGAACTGTACTCTCTGCTAGGTCCTCATATTCGTCTCTTTCCCATATGTTTGATCTGGATGGCATGTACAAATTGGCTACAATTACTTTCCCTTCAGATGTATTTATCTCTACTGCAATCAGTGCTACATGTGAGGGTATATCTAGTTCTATTTCTTTGACTTTTAGATTTTTCTTAGTTAATATTATAATTCCTCCTCCTTTTTTTAAGTTATTATCTCTTCTCGATATATTATATTGCTCTAAGTTTAGTATGTCATTTGATATCCTGGGTGTTAATTTTGTTTCAGTTAGGCATATTATATGTGGTTCAGTTTCTCTGACATAATCATTCATTTCTAATAGTTTAGTTCCCATTCCATCCACATTTGAGTACATCATCTTAATCATCTTGTTTATATACTTGTCATGACATGATTCTACTACCTTTCTCCTTTTTATTCCCTCCTGTTCATGTACCACTTTCTTACCTGCAATCCTATTACTTTGTAAAAAAAAAAATGTATTCTTCTCTTCTGATCTTCCCTCATTTTTTGTTTTGCTTCCTCCCTCTTCTCTTTTAGTAATTCCAGTTCCTCTTGTGTTAGGCATTTTTTTATCCATACATTTTTGAACTCCTCTTTTTACATAAGATTCTTTGCATTTTTTAGAGTCTTCTCCACGGTGTTTACACTCTGGAAGGTTACCTTTAGAGGTCTTGACTTGCTTTTCTCGTATTTCTCTAACCGTTTGTGTTCCTCTATGTCTTTACTACAGATTTCCTCTGATACTTCTTTCAATAAGCTCATTACATTTGCCAGCTCCTTTTTGTCTCTTGTGATCTTGTTTTTTACTTCTTCCTCTTCTATACCAGTGATTACTATAGATTTGTTGATATCTACTGAATCTGAGACTAGCTTAGGATTGTTTTAGATTATTCTTTTCACTTCCTTTTTAATGCTTTTTTCTTCACCCTTGTTTCTAAGTCTTTCTTTACTTTTACCATTTCAGCATACGTGGTTTCCACATCATTTTTGTAGCTTTGCATAGCTTCATTCACCTGTGTTATCTTCTCCTCGATATCATTGCTCTGGACTATCAGACTGCTTACTTGCCTAATTGTCTCTGTATCATTATTGAACTATTCCATAATACTCTCGTGGTTGACTACTGTACTTGCCATTTCACTCATTTTCCTCCTAAGTGTACTCACTTCCACTATTAGTTCATCAATGGTTGTGTCTTTCTTGTTGACTTCCCTTCCTAATTTTTCTATTTCTTCCTTTTGCAAGTGCATCTGCTTCTTTATTTCATCAATCTCATTCTGGAAAGCCATCTCCAGTCTGTGTACATGCTCCACCAGTTTATTGTGAGTCTCCATTTCAACCAGTTCTTGGTAGAAATCATCATCCTGCTTTCTACCTTTATCCTTTTTCTTTTCCAAATTTTCTTTACTAAAGTATGTGGTCATTTTGCAATACTAAAAGCACAGAGTACTTACATTCCCTGGGGCAGTTGTAGTCTAAACAAACAATCAGCTGATTGAGCGCATTTTTTCGCTACTTGGTTCTCCTTTCTGTTTGAACAAGTCTTGCTTAAACTTCTTCTTATTTTTTTTTTTTAATAATAGAAAACCATTTAGTCTAACCTGGTACAGAGCTTGACTCATATAAAGATACTAATTTAGGTAATGCCACTGGCTGTGCTGGCTCGGTATGGAGCACTGTCGGCACGCGTCTGCTCTCCTTGGTGCCTCCTCGGTGTGTGTGTGTGTGTGTTTTGCCAAAAAAGTTGTGGAAAATTTTTCACTAAACCTTCAGAAAATAGCAACTATTTAGGTGTTCAGAAGTCTATTACTTTTGGAAAGGACTGGATCAAAAACGACCGAATGCCAACCGTTACATATTTTTTAATATGGATTGGCTGTTTTTGAAATGCAGTGGTTGGATTCCGCATAATTTTGCGATTTTTGTTCACATCTGATTTATACGTAACGTGCGCATTAGCCAACAACATATTTTGACAAGTGATTAACATTCAGCCCCTTGATGTTTTAGTTTCATTTGGTCAAAGTTTCTATAACTATGTAATAAAAAGTAGGGTAAAATTTTTGCTTTATTATAAAAATTTGCATGAAAGTGTAGGTAGTAGGCAACAATGTGATCATAACTCTGGTAAATGGAAAGGTTTTACATTTACAAATGCATATTTGAATGGAGGGAGTTAATTCACCGGTGGTGGTAAGAGTAAGTGAAAGATGGGTAAGTTTTCATATCTATTAAAACAATTTTCTTCTCCAAAAACATACTTAAATTGAAGGTATCATTCTGAAATTTATGATGTAGGTTGAAGATGCCAAGACAATCACTTCACTGCTGAATGAAAAAGGTTAACTTTCTTCTAGCAAACTACTTTGCTAGCAAAGAAGTATCCCACTTTTTGATGTGTATTTTCTTACTTTCTTTATTTATTTATCTGTTTCCTTTTTGCAGAGAAGAAAGAACGAAAAGTCTGATACCTGTAATGTTGTTTCCTCCAGGAAAAAAAAAAATAATGGCCAAATTCAACAGCAGATCATTTCAGGATGCCCGCACATAGTGCTTTAACCCACCCCATCCCGACGTTTTCTGGGCAGTGATACGCCCCAGTCACGACATTTTTGGACCTTTTTTTTTTTGGCTCAAACATCCACTTTTGGTGAGAAACATCGAAAATTCATAGAGAAATCGCTCACCTGAGGTTAAAATACTCGATCTAGGTACGAGTACCTCCTTACCTGACTGGGTGTTCTAACAGGCTGGCACCAAAGAAAACGAGTTCTATGGGAGGGTAACTATTTTATCCACTCATAAACAGTATTTATTTATTTACTTGGTACGAATTTATATGTAGTACAAGAGTATATTGGTTTTCAAACAGTAATATAGGCATTATAAGCATTGTTTCACTCACTAACTCATCACCATTCATGACCTTTTTTTCCCACATTACCTGATCATCATTTCTGACTGTTTCTTCCTCTAATGCTATGTAAACTTTGTCCTCCACATTGTCATTGATTGGGGAATCACTCTGGCCCTGAATGTCTTTATTGGCCAGGTCACTTATAACAGGTGAATTGCCGAGACAATGGCGTGCAGGGGGGGGGAGAGGTTATGTGGTGTAAGGCACTGTCCCTGCTTGGCTCCTTGTAGAGGAATAGAGAAAGGTGTCCCGTGTATACGTGCCAAAAATCACTCGCGAAATCACTCGCAAAAATTGAAAATTGTGCAAATTAGGGACCTTGCAATGTTGCCGCGTTAATTCACGTCTCCTGGATATGAGTGCACATCATGTGAGGACGTGAATTCACGTCTCCGGGACACGGCGGGTTAAAAAGTTGGGGTTCATTAGGCAGAGGGATATACAGACTAAGACAGTTTCATAATTGACATATTGCACATATGAAGGACTGAAAGTATTGGTAAACTCTTGGATTGGAGAGCTGGACAGAAAATGGGTGAGAGTGTTTCAGCAGATGGGTGCTATGTGCCCACTGCAATGGGGTTCGGGTACAAGCACATAATTCAGAAAAGTAAAAGCCGTTTGGAAAAAAAAATAGTAAAGAGATGAAGATCTAATAATGCAGCAAGAAGTGAGATGTAGAAAAGCTTAAGTAAGAAGAACGGGTTGATGAAACGAAATTCCTTTGACACAACATAATTTATACAGCTATGTGTGGGGAGCCCCCTCACACTTGTGAGTTGTACCCCTCACATGAGCGAATAAAAACACAATACGAAGTCAACAGATGTTTGAAGGAAAAGAAGGCATGCAGTCAGCTTAGCACACCTAATCTTCTAGAAGCAGATTGCAAGATAGGTAATGTGCTATTTCCGTGGCAGGTCCTGAGGGAATGAAACCCCAGGATTACTGGATGACTCATGATTAAATTGTATATTGTTGAAAACAAATGGATCCTGCTGCAAAAGATTTTGCCACATCAAGAGATGTATGACCTGAGATTCTGATGTATTAATGACAGTGAAGTTTCTTTTGCTACATTCAGATATATAAACCAAGTCAGAAATTAGGTGTGCCATAGGTTAATCCTGAAGATATTGAAGTAACTGCTGTGATGAATTCTGAAGCTGATGGGAAGGAGAAGGTTGAAGTCGTCAGCGTACTGAGTGAATAGAGGTAGATGTGAAACACAGGCCATTGGTAAACAGATGGAAGAGAGTTGGTGACAAAGCAGAACCCTGAGGAATACCATGATCAGTAGCTCTAGGAGACGAAGAATGGCTGTGATACAATTGCAATTATGGAATAGCCAGAAAGGAAGCTAGACATAAAAGGACCAATGAAAGAAGAGAAGCCATAAGAGGGCAGTTTAGAAATTATAGGTTTATGTCGCCAAAGTTCCAGAAGAAGGATGACTAGGAGCCTAAAAGGAAGGTGAGAAGATCACTAGTGTAGCAGCCATGGCAGAACCCACACTAGCAATCAGAAAGAAGGTTATGATAGGATGTTTTAAAAGAGTATGCTTGAACTTTAGAAATACGGGGTATTAAATCACTTGGGAACTAGAAAAGACTCAGAGAACTCATGCCTCCGTCAATGCCATTGCCATTTAAAAGGATCCGGATCAGTGATTTTGTGTGGCATACATAGGATCCGGATCCCCCCCAAAATTTAATCAATTCCTTCTTGGTCCATGGCCTGCTCTTCCACAAAATTTCATTGAAATTCGTGGAGGACTTTTGGAGACATCGTGTAGACAAAGAAACAAACAATCATAGGTGCATGCATAAACTCCTCCAACTTTGTTGGCAGAAATAGTTACAATGACTTTCCGGCAAGAAGATAAGGTACAGGCCTACAGGCAAAAGTGATAAGGTTATCTAGGCAGGATGTCAACACAAATGCACATTTCATGAGAACAACTGGAGGGACCCCATAAGGCCTATATACCTTATTAGTACTGAGGCCAGCGAGGCCTGAAAATACATCAGTTGAAGAAATTTTAATGTTGTTCATCAGGAAATGAGAGGAAGGGGAGGAAATGGGAGTATACTGTAGCACCAGTTGAGCAGGGTGGTACTCCCAAGGATAATGGAATACTGATGACAGGGAGAGTTGGAGCTCCTGTTTCATCCCTCCTGAGGACTAGTTTCTTTTTTTATTTTTTTATGTGCTCAACTCTGGGAAGTTCTCAAGGCCCAGTAGTCCTCCTACATGTCATACATCTCTACATGTCACCACTTCGGCGCTAACACCCACCGTCCATACTGAATACATGCTAGGACTGTCTCATACAGGACTGGTGTATTGGCATTAGCAGGGGTATTTTTAAGACATGTCGGCGGGTCTTCTGGTAGATTGGTAAAGTCTGCCAGTTATGAAATTCAAATTCTTAAACTGTTCCCTGCCCCAGCGCGGATTTGAACTTGGGTCCGGTAGGACCGCAGGCCACCTCTCTACCAACGGAGACCATCTCCCTTTGCTGAAGTTTTTCAGTGTTTCAGTAACACAGAGAGTAGGCCGGCATGCCCTCCAATACAAGTTCCTTTAACTGTCAACACCAAACTACATGCACATTACTCACTACACTTCGTATTAAAAAAAAAAGAAAAAAAAAGGCATATCATCACCACGCCTCGGAGTCCCCAGGGGGGATGGGGGGACCATCAAAGTCCCACACCATATGCCCCACTCCCGGTGATGATGACACGAGATGCCTGGAACCACTGTCTGACTCACTTTTTCTTCATTTCTGCAACATTCACAGCCTTTCCACTAACTTTGTCTCTGCTGAACACCGCCTTTCCTCCTCTAAACCTCACCTTCTCTTCCTCTCTGAGACTCAGCTGCCTGGGACGATTGATAGCAAACCCTTCTCTGTATCCTCCTACTTCCTCTAAACTCGTTTCATAGCCAAAGATGACTGTTTTGTATGTGCATGCAACAACATTACTTGCTCTCTTGTTCCTGAACTTGAATCTTCTAAGAATTCTCTACTCTCTGGCTTCAGCACTCCTGTGATTCTCTGACTAATTATAATCTGTTCTGTTTACCTATTCATTTCACTAATTCTACTGACCATGAAAAATTCTTCTATTATTTTTCTTTCAAGATGGAGCCCATCATACCAATTTCTCCTCTCTCTTAAATCTCCATTCAAGGTGATTTCAATGTTCACCACCACCTTTGGCCCTCCTCTCCTTTCACAGATCCACCTGGTGAAGAAGCCTACATTCTTTCTATCCTTAATGACCTAGACCAGAGTATCTTGTACAGCACCTTACCCATATCCCTGACCGCTTTGGAAAGAGTTCCAGCATACTTGACCTTTTCTTTACAGCTAATCTTTCTGCTTTTGCTGTTAATTTTTTCTCTCCGTTAGGTTCCTCCGATCACTACCTTATCACCTTAACTTGTCCCATTGCTCCAGTAAGGCTTGTGGACCTTCCCAAGGAATGGCTGCTGTGGCACTTTGGAGCTGCTGACTGGGAGGTCCTCATGCAGAACTTCTTTGATTTTCCCTGGAATAATTATTGTTTTCATGGCCAAAAGCCATCTGAGTATGCCTTGCGCATTATGGAGGGTATTCTGTCAGGCATGGAAGGATACATTCTTTACTCATATCCTGTGTCTAATAAAAAAAAAAAAGGTTAAATCACTCGTGTTCTAATGCTGATCACTGCAAGGAGAAGGCCTACAAAAGGTAGTGGAGCCAACCCACCGCTAATCTCATCTCTTTTATGTTCCTGCCCAGAATCATGGAAAGTGTGTTATTCATCCTGCTAAAAATAATTTCATTCGGACTTAATGCTCTGAACTCTCCAACTCATATTCCTCCTGCTCCTTCTGACAGTGAGCCAAAATCCTTTTAACCCGCAGTGTCCCATCGACGTTCTTTAACGTCCACATGTTTTGTCACTGCCAATCCCGTCGACGTACATAAACACGAATCAATTGCAAGGTCCCTAATTTGCACAATTTTCAATTTTCGTGAGTGATTTTTGGTACGTATACACGTGACACCTTCCTCTACAAGATGCCAGGCAGGGACAATGCCTTACCCAGCATGACCTCCTCCCCCCCCCTGCACGCCATTGTCTCAGCAATTCACCTGTTATCAGTGACCTGGCCAGTAAAGCCATGTCATGCCACGGTACGAAATTCAGGGCCAGAGTGATTCCCCAATCAATGACAATGTGGAGGACAAACTTTACATAGCATTAGAGGAAGAAACAGTCAGAAATGATGATCAGGTAATGTGGCAAAAAAAGGTCAGGTATGGTGATGAGTTAGTGAGTGAAACAATGCTTATAATGCCAATATTACTGCTTGAAAACCAATATACTCTCGTACTACATATAAATTCGTACCAAGTAAATAAATAAATACCGTTTATGAGTGGTGAGAAATAGTTATCCTCCCATAGAACTCGTTTTCTTTGGTGCCAGCCTGTTAGAAAACCCAGTAAGGTAAGGAGGTACCCTTACCTGTATCGAGTATTTTAAACCTCAGGTGAGCGATTTCTCTATGAATTTTCGATGTTTCTCACCAAAATCGGAGGTTTGAGCCAGAAAAAAAATGTCCAAAAATGGTCGGGATTGGGGGCAGTCAGTGGTGGAAAAGTGGTCGGGATGGGGCGGGTTTAAGCAACTTTACCTCAACGTCGTCCCCTCTTCTTCTCCACTCTGATGGCTCTATAGCTCTTTCTTCCACAAATAATCCAGAAATCTTTGCTTAGACTTTCTCCTCCAATTCTGCCTTAGATGTTTCCAGTGTTGTTCTTCCATCACTTCCCCCCTCTGACTTCCTCATGGCTGACATTAAAATTCCCTCAACTTCAGTTGATGTATTTCCTGCCAACACTGGCCTCAATACTAACAAGGCATATGGGCCTGATGGGACCCCTCTTGTTGTCCTCAAGAACTGTGCTTCTGTTCTTACACCTTGCCTAGGTAAACTCTTTTGCCATTGCCTGTCAACTTGTACATTTCGTTTTTGCTGGAGGTCTGCTCTCATTCAGCCTGTCCCAAAGAAGGGTGACCATTCGGAGCCCTCTAACTATCACCCAGTTGCTTTATCATCCTGTAATTTAAATATTATTGAGTCTAATGTTGACCCAAAAAAATTTAAAGTGCCATTCCTATAACAACCTTCTTTCCGATCGTCAGTATGGCTTCACAAGGGAGGCTTCACTGGCGATCTTCTCACGTACCCCTCCTCCTTGTGGGTAGCATTAAAACATGCCTGATTAAACCATTTGTTCCATTACTCAGGGGGTAAGAGAAAGAATATCTGCTTCCATGCCTGAAAGAATAAGCTATGTAATGCCTGAAGGACACTTGGCAGTGAAAGCAATACTCGTTATAAGGAAAATGATAGAAGTACTAGCAGAGGCCGTCCCAAAATGCAGCACCAAAGTGTCACAGAGCATGCCAATAGAGAGAAAAAACTTACCCACGGACTGGCAATATTATCCAGTGAAGTAATAGTCATTGTGGAGGCTTTGTCCAAAATAGCTTATTTTTTCACTGTCATATCTGAGCAACCAGACAACCTAAAAACTTCAAAGACCGCAGTATTCAACAATCCTTCCTCTTGTAAATGTAAGTACTCCCAGGACTCTAGACAGAGGCAGAGTCGGGTACGAAAGTGAGGAAAAGAGGTAACTATTCGCCTGTTGGCCAGGTGTTATTCAGATGTGTGAGACAACTCTGACCACAGCTTTGTTTCAGCACTGCTAGCTAATTGTATGCAATTTCATAATTTACTGCAAGCTCAACACCACCATCACATGTATGTGTGGTTTGCTTTTTTACATGTAGGCAGCAGTATACAACTTTACCTCATATATCATAACATCTGGAAGAAGAATCTCTTGCGCAGAGGAAATTCATGGGCAAGATGGAGCGTGAGTGACGCTGATGGAAACATAAGATCCCTGGATTCGGTTCGTCTGCACCAGCGGAATTCCAACATTCACAGGTATTTTGGAAAGTAAATATAGAAGCTGAATATCTAAAGAGGTATCCACACACACACACACACACACACACACACACACACACACACACACACACACACACACAGATCATCCCAAACCATAATCCCACCCAAGAGATACGATGAAATAGACTTCACGCACACAAAAATAAAATGCATAAATGCCACTCAGTCATTCACACATGCGATGATGATGCATAATAGAGGCTTCTGAAAATGCCTAATCTCTTCAGTAGCGTACTTGTGATTGTTTAGCAATTTTCATTTTTATGGCGAAAATCTAAAAAAATAAAAAAATACCATTGAAATATATTATTAACGTACACTGGCTTCACTCAGGCGGCAGAAGACCATGAGAGCAGATCTTTTCCTTGGTGATGTTTGTGCTTACATCAGTACAGTGTAGGACATTTGTATCTTTGTAATAATGATATACTTTGCATCAGTAACACATAGAATGAACTGAGGTATTAGTTAAAATAATTGCTAAGGAAGAGGTGCTACGAATCTCTCAATCCAACAAGAATGAGAATCAAGAACAATAAAGACATCATAAATGAAACACATGAAAATATCAATCTACAGTTTCGAACAGAATAGACAGAACTACAGTAATACAACATGGTAAGGAAGAGGTGTTAAGGAGCCTCTTTATCTAATAAAATAAGGAAAGGACTCGAAATCAATGCCGATCTAATATTTTAGAACCCTTAAAAATATAGTAAAATATTTTGCAAGAGAACCCTTCTGCTGGACTTTATAGGAGGGCATAACTGTCAGGAGCAGAGGTCCCGCCACCAGGTTACGACCCAAGGTGTTGTGGCCGGTGATAGTGACCATCTGGTGTAGTGCTTGCCAAAAGACTGGCCACACCACCATGAGGTAAGATTCAATGCGGATCCTTAGCTGCCTAGAGTTATTTTATTCACATAAACAGAACACCTTACTCTGTCCATGCCACCAGCCTGTCACCACCACACGATATTGCAGTCTGTCCACACCAGCTGATGTCCCTTCAGTCCAGCGGCCATATTTCATGTGGCACTGGAGGCTTCATAGTAGCTCTTCCTTATAAACTAATTTGGCATATCACACCTTAACATTCTTGTGGTATAAAACTTGGGTTTTCTGGGAATGCTTCTTTTCAAAAGGGTTGGATTCATTATGACTGTTTCTGAATTCTTTGTTCGATTTGTTCGGGGTCTTATGCTTCGTGTTCTGAAGATTATGTTTAAAGCATTTTAGCATTTTAGAGTCAGATAGATCCTGGTTGTATCTGGGTAAACACCTACCTGTGTTTCTTGCTAAGTACAGCCTTATGAAAGAAAGTACTTTTTAAGTCGACCTTATGACAATTCTCTTATAATGTTTTAGTTCATTAATATCATAAGATTTTCAAAGAATTATAAAGAAAAAGATACTGAAGTATAATGTGAAGAATATATCACTGAGGAAGTGATGTTAAGGCTCTCTGTTGTATTTTGTTTTTCTCTTGGAAGGAACAGTTTTGCGGGCTCGTTGCCTTGGTTCCTTCTTCCTCACATAAAAAAAAAAAAAACACACACACACACACACTTAGAAAAACAACCCTGGATCCTTTTATGGTTACATAATCAGATCATCCCATTCTGTCAACAAGAGCTCGTTACCATGTTTTTTTTTTTTTTTTTTTTTTTTCAGGAAAGGCACGGAAAAAAGTGCAAACGCTTCCCATGTCCCTGGATTTTCTGTAAAAGGAAGTCCTGGTAGATTCGCATTAACTCAGGCTGTTTTAACAACGCTGTTCTTTCTGTGAAAAGATTTGCTGTAACATGAAGGCTGTTTCTGACATGAAACCTTATTCTCTGGCATCGTTTGGCGGATTTTGTTCAGATCTGACCATCATTCCATTGTAAAAAATCACAGTACAGGCAGTCCTTGCTATAATGACGGGATGCGTTTGGGAAAACCCATCGTTGAGCCGGGGTTACGTTAATCGGGGACGTTGTAACATGGAAGGTATAGGGATTGGAGAGCCTTGGGATCCCACCTCATCCAAGTCCCAAACCTAGCCAAACGAGCCTTCCCCCCCCCCCCCAAAAAAAAAGTCTCTAGCTCACCTAAATTCCACCAATAACTTTGAAACAAGGCAAGGGCTAAAAGCATTTTATAACTCACCTAAACCCAAAAATAATATCTAAAAATCATCAAAAATAAGTATGGAAAAAATCAAACTTATTAAACTGTACCAAAATATAAGTGTTCACCCCACCTATGACTAAAACACATTAATCTAAGTCTAAAACAGTTTATAAATCAACTTAAACACAAATATTTAGTAAAAAAAAAAAATCATGGAATTCAGGAAAACACAAAGCATTTTTATAATCAACAAACAACTCTCGACACTTAATCAGTTGTTTGTCCGGTCCTGGTGGTCATCCTAGCCACTGTATCCTTCCCTGAGGCTAGGGGACATCTGGTGCACCTGGGCACTCACTCATCCTCCTCAAACCCTCCAAACTCATCTTTATCAGGCGAGGAAGAGCGTTGGGGGGAAGGCTTGTGAGGCGGTGTGGAGACAGGAGATTGACATGATGGCTTACATGGTGTGGAGGTTGGCGGTGACTGATGTGATGCCTTACGTGGTGTGGAGGTATCGGGAGAGTGATGTGATGGCTAATGTGGTGTGGAGGTAGCACGAGACTGAGACAGTGGCTGATGTGGTGTGGAGGTAGCAGGAGACAGTGGCTGACAGTGTGGAGGGAGAGCAAGGCAGGGGAGAGCCAGGTGGTGAGAGACTGGGAGAGTGAGAAGGTAGAGAGGGAGGACACACAGATGATGGAGACGTGGACCTGCTTGGTGGGACGTCTATTGCCAGGGGCACACCACATCTTCCCCAGCTGGTGGAGGACTGCGGAGATGTTTGGCTGGTGGGTGGCCTGGGCTCATGAGGCTGACATGGAGGAAAGGATGTGCTTGAAGGAGGTGGTGATGGTAGTCTGCCTGGCTACCTTCTTGATCTCACCAAGCAGCTCCCTGTATATCCACAACTCCTCCTCAATGTGCCGCACAGCATCTCTACACTCCGGGAAAGGGTCCTTATTCTGCATGATGGTGATGGCTTTGTCAACATGGGAGACCATCTCCTTCAGGATCTTAACCCTTACACCGCGGGCATGTTTCCCAATGTTTTGCGTCTCCAGCAGGGTTATTCGGGCTCCGACAAACCTTCAAAAAATATTTGCCAAAAATCAGTTATTAGTCCTAGAATATTAAAAAAAACATATGCATATGGCACATACCTTCAGCTTTCTCCTGGGATGTTTGTTGAGCCTTCGTCGATTACCGTAGGACTTGTGGAGACCTCTGAAGTTGGGTAACGAAGTCTCCACTTTACACTTCCCGACAACCCGTAATATGATTACCACAGCCAGATATTAACACTATAAACACTACTCTATGATTATCAAGTAGTTTGGGATCCATCCTCCAAATAAAAACCACTGTGAAAGCAATGAAAATTACGAGCGCATATGACCTTCCCACTTGCGCTAGTTCGCTGTTGGTATTCTGTCATTTATTATTCATAAAACCCCTCACACTTTATATTTCTATTGCTATATAACACTTATATATATCTACAGTCTTTATCCATAAGTTTCTTTCAGTAGTATTAGTTTATTGTCACTGTAGGGATTCAATTTCTTTCAGTAAAATACGTAGCATTCACTTTCTCGTCCTGTATACTAGCATTGAGAGTGAATGTCACTTTCACCTTCACTCTCATAACTCATAGTATTCAGACATGCTAGAGTGAAACTTTCACTTTCATTACTCCTAGGGTATATACTCGTATTCTTATAATACTACTCATTTACATTTCTGTTTACGTTCTCTGTTTTATTTACGTTATTTACATTTCTATTTTATTTACACTGTGTTATGCACTGTCACTTGAAGTAACTTATAAAACTATTTTCCACTGTTCACGTATATTTACATTCATTACTTTCACTTGCTGTTTACACATTATTTACACATTATTTACAATTCCACTTGCACTGTTTTACTCAATAGAAAGATCGTAGTCACTCTTTTATCAATTGTCAGCCCTTTACCTCTTTCCACACGAGGTTTAGTAGGGGGTAAAGGTCACAGGGCCCTTTGCATGGGGGTGAAAAGTCCCTGAAGTCAGCAAGAGCAAACAGACGTACCTCCACATTGGAAGATGAGAGTGAACTGATAAGGGTGGACCGGGGTAGTGGCCCACCTAGGGAAATGCATTACTGCCAAGGTTAGCTTTTTGACAGCAGCTAATATATAGCAATGAAATGATTGGCAGGAAATCTAGACAAGACATTATAAATTAGGTAGTTCCAGGTGAATGTAAATATCACTTAGGCTTCTCCCTTCCCTCCTTATATGTACATTTATTACGAAAATAGATTATACGGCATATTTCAAGGGGAAATAAACAGCGAAAATTAGCGAACGAGTGCACGTGAGGTGTTGCCAGGTGATAATTAGCCAATTCCAGGTGTATGGCACTCTCACGTACCTTATTTCTTTCTTGTATATATTATTTGGTATAAGAATAAGGCATAGGGCTTATTTCAATGGATGAAATCAGTGAAAAATTCCAGGGAAGATTTACTTAGCATAGCACGGCCGGGCAGGCGAGAGGATAGGGTAATGGAGGGGGGGTAGGGAGGGGAGTCAAGAACGGGGAGAAATGGCTAAATTATCAACAATGGATGGGAGTACAGATGAGATTAGGAGTGCTGACTAGTGTTGGACATTGGCAGTACTGATAGATGATACAAGCCACCACTTAGAAGCCCGGGTGAATTCAAAATAACAAGAATCACAAAAGCGACGCCCCGCGGTATGATCCCTTGCTCCCAAGCGTCACGAAAGTGACGCCCCGTGGTTAAGGGGTTAAGGTCCAGCACTGGCATCTCTTGCACGGCTTCATCCTCAGGCTCCTGAGAGGCATGTTGAATCTTCATATTCATTAGCTTCTCATTACTAAGCTTCTCTCTGTGGCTTCCAACACCTCTTCCATGTCCTCCACGTCAACGTCATAAAAGCCAGCCTAGTGAGAGAGGTCGACGATGTCCTGCCGCATCTGCTGCACAGGGTGGACTTGCACCTCCTCGGGAAAACCTCTGAGTGAGTGCACAACTGGGCCAGAGCTTGCACCACGTACCATTGTCATCTTAACTTCCGCCAGGCACCAGTGATGTTCTCAATGACGTTCTTGATACTGTAGCCTCGCCAGAACGACTTCACAGATGCCCGGTAGTCTTCAAACCCCTCCCTGACCAGTTGCTGCATCGTACAAAGGAGGTAGTAAGCCTTGAAAGTAGCAATTACGCCCTGGTCCATTGGTTGCAGCAGCTATGTGGTGTTGGGGGCCAGAAAAACCACTTCAATATTCCTGGCCCAATCATTCATTGCAGATGGATAGCTCAGAGCACTCTCTACCACCAGGAGAAGCCGGTTGGCCAGGTAGTTTTTGGAGGCATACTTATGCAGGGCAGATGAGAAGCAGGAGTGAAAGTAAGATGAACAGATGGAAGCAGTGAGCCAGGCCTTCTTCTTTGACTTCCAGATCACTCCTAAGTACACAGCCAGCCAATGCCCTCTGATTCTTGGAGTGACAGACAAGGAGCAGCTTTAGTTTCAATTCACCCTCTGAGTTGCCCCTCAGGACAAATGTGATTCGGTCCTTGTCAGCCTTGAACCCTGATGCAAACTTCCTCTCCATTGCAAGGAATGTCTGACATCCTCTTCCAAATGAGGCCCGTCTTGTCGAAGTGTAATACTTGCTTCATGCTGTAGTCTCCCTCCTCAATTTTTGCCCTAAGCATTGCAGGGAATGCCATCGTGGCTCCCTGGTCAGACCTCCCTGCTTCCCCAGACATGCTTATGTGATGGAGGCCTTCGCGCATCTCAAAGCAGTCAAACTAGTCATGGTTGGCTTTGAATGCTTCCTTTTCCTCCAAGCCATGCTTTGCCTTCACCTTTTCCCTCTGAGAGTGTTGATACATATGATAGAAATGCCAGGGGGTGCCTTCTTCCGGTTTTGGTCATCTAATCAGCTCTTAAGCATCCTCTCCATCTCTTCCATCACTGATTCCCGGGTCCTGGTGAGGACAGCCGCTGTCAGGGTGGCCACTTCACCTGAAGCAGCCTTAATGGCATCACCCTCCAAGATGGTGGACACCGTCGACTGTGGCAGGCGGACAGCAGAGGCGACAGCACATGCCTCTTGGCCCCTATTGTTATGCATTAAAATATCCAGTTTCACTTCCACTGATAAGCTTCTGTATTGCTGCTTAGCCTCCCATCACCACTAGCACCTTCAGAGGGACGCTTGGAACCATGCTTGGCACCGCTATCGCCACGAGCATCACTACATGGAGCACCTTTGCCAGACATGGTTTCCTTATTAATGCCTCCCCCCAAAAAAAAATAAATAACACTCTACAATATATTTAAATACACTGGGCTGATCACTAGTACTGCAGTACCACAGTACGATGAACAATCATACGTTGCAATGCAAGATGAGGTGAGGTAACACGATGTAGCACAGGCAAGCGCAAGGGAGTCTTCACTCGGTCACAGACACAATGAGAAGGACAGTACAGAAAGCAGGACCTAGTGCTACGGGACAGAGTTAGCGCACCAACTCTGCGGTTTGCAATCGGTTCTGTGCATATGAACAATGTGGGGCATGGGTGGGCACCAACTGCGCGTGGTTCAAAACAATCCATTGGATAACCTTATCCGGGGACTGGCCATCTATAGGCGGGGAAGGGTGTTAATTTTTTTACATCGCTATGGCGGGGCGGGGTATCATATAGTGGTTGATCGTACAGCATGGTACGCCTATATTTGTTTAAATGACAATCAGACCTTATTCTCTTTCTTCTTTCAACCACCTCATTGTTTTACAGTTTTCTAGTCAGTCACTAAATCTTCACTCTATTCTATCGCACTTTGTCACTCCATCTTGTTCTCGGTCTCTCCCCTTCTATGTCTCCTTTCGTATCTGGTTCTTGGTCTCCTCTTCCTCCTTCTGCTCCAGTCCACACGAGAATTTCACTTTCCCAGACCCACGTTGGTATGCTCTATATCACCTCCTGCCACACAAACTTCTATGAGAGCCGTTGCATTCGTAAATACTTGGGCTAAATTAGAATTCATTAATCATCTGGAGGTTGGATATGCTATCCAGTTGGTGCACTGGACAGCATATCCAACTTGAAACAAGAGGAAATCATGTTCCACGCCGGAGCAGTCGTGTTTTCGAGCTCAGTTTGTTTCTTCATTGTCCGTGTTCACCCAGCAGTACATCAAGGGACCTGGATGTAAATCTGACTATTGCAGTTCATGTTGCAAGAGAAGATTTGACACTGGCAAAATCTGACCGTATATCTTAATGACCCACGAGTAGGTAGACATGCATTAATCCATTCCTTAAATAAGAAAATTGGTGTTCATCTGTGACGTGAGAGAGAGAGAGAGAGAATATATCAAGGAGAGAATCAGAGGAGTAGTAAATGGAGATGGGAGAGGAAGGGTGAGGGAAGAAGGAGAAGGAAGTGAAGAAATAGGAGGAAGAGAAGGGGAAGCTGATGAGGATAACCATATGAAGGAAGATGGAGGAGGATCAAAATGGAGGTAGAGGAAGAAAAGTAGGAGAAGGAAGAGAAAAACAACTTGGAATAGAAGCAGAAGATGCAAATGGAAGAAAAAGAAAAAGAAAAATGGAAACAGAGGAAAAGGTAGCATAGAAATAAATTGGATATGTGTAAGGATGATGTTGTGAGGAAGTCGTAATTTTAATCATTAGGGGGGGAGGGAGATGACAATAATGAGAAGAGATGGAGGGGAAGAGAAAAGGAGGTGAAAGGAAACACAAAGGTGAAGAGGTAGAAGAGACGCAAAACCGAGGAGATGAAAGTGAAGAGAGGAAGAAACATAGTGAAGGATGAGGAAAAGGTTGAGACTGATATGAATAAGAGGATAATGGTAGGAGGAAAAAAGGCGAGGACTATGTGAAAGAGGAATGAATAATGAGGACGGCCTAGAGTACACGAAGAAGAAAAGGGAAAGCAACCTGAAGAAGAAGCTTGGGTGGCAAAGCAGGAGGGCGCCAGGAAAAAAGGTGGGTAGCGACTGATTTGATGGTAGGGCAGGGAAAGCTAACCAGTTTGTTATAAAACAAAGGACTAAGAAAAACAGACTAAGGAAATGGAGAATCAGTAAGAAAAGGAGGAAGCAAAGGACTAGGAATGGCAAACGAAAGAAGACAATAAAGTCAAAGTAGGAAGTGTAACTGCTAGTTTAAGGCACAGGAGGAAATGAAGACCATAGAGGAGGAGGAGGGGGATAAGAAGGAGGAGGAAGAGTAGACAAGGAAGAGCATATGAACGAGGAAAAAGAAGAAGCAAAAAGAGGAAGATAATGACAAATAAAAGAATAAGCAAGAATGTGTGTGTGTGTGTGTGTGTGTGTGTGTGTGTGTGTGTGTGTGTGTGTGGTATGCCGGGGGAAGGAACCAACAATTTCTGAGCCCCTGCTATCCCAAGTTCAATGATTAAATGAGGTAGTGTTGGGTTGGAATTCTAAAAGAATACCATTATAATACCATACTGTATTCGTCGCCGAGCTTCTCCAAAGGTGTGTTAATTGTAGGGATTTTAAGAAGGACAGAACGTTCGTTGTACTTGTCGCCGATGGCAGGAGAAAGATAAAGATGAGTCCAGGGTTTGATTGCAGTTAATTTCTTCAGAGGGAGTGCCTTACCAGAGCAGTACTGAGGTGAGAGCGGTTTTATGCTTGCTACAGTAACTTTGCGCGCTCCTTCCTGCCTCTCCTCACCGTCTCTCTTCTCTCCCCTAACCCCTTCTGCTCTGTCTCTCCCATTTCCCCTGTATATGTCTGGTTGTGTCACGTGTAAGGGCACGGGTGTGTGGAACTTTCCCTAGCCTGGGGAGTTTCCATTAGGCATCACACTCTGATGTGTGTTAAATTCCTAACCAGAATGTGCATTGGTGTTTCCTCTAGATCTGTCTCTTAGGCACGACTTTCTTCTAACCTCTATATTACATTTATACTGTACTATACTAGCTATTATGTAGTGTGTTATGATATTTTAGTGTTCTGACATTGCTCAGTCACACCTAGCTGGCGTACCTACGACAGCATGGAGTAACAAATTACATATTCTGTTATAACCTACTAATACATGGTATTCATCACAATGCTGTAGAGACAAAATAATATTGTAGAAACATACATTGTAGTAATATAGTATATGTATAATATAAGTAGAGGAGTTAATACATGGTAGTAAAATTGAATTTAAAATACTTTATAACATATTATAGTATTATAGTGGCACAAATATGTATGTACAGTGCAACAGACATAAGCGTATACTTATGCAATGGTAATATAATGGCAATACCATGCCAAGACTATAGCAAGAATCAGTTATATGTAATGTACCTATTATCTATATATATGAGATATATTAATACTCTAATATGAAATGGATACATGTATATCAGTTTATCATTTATGCATGATTAGATTAATATTATATGATGTTACTCCATAATTTTTTTTTCATTTTTCTATTTTTTCTTTGTACATATTGTCTTCACTACTTATAGATGATATACATTTCACTGAGGGGGTCTCACTTGAATATGTACTCTTCCTCCCATAAATACTGACTCCAAGTTTGCAATCCTCACTTGCATTCTGTGCAAAGCCAATAGTATTATACTAAGTACAATGGAGAAGATTACAAAGACAAGTGGAGCTGGGCTATACGTATAAGATAAATTGAACATACTTATACTCAATCTTCCCAGGGCTTCGTTGTTTGATTGATCAGTTGCATGGTTTCAGACTTACGTGAAGTCAACTTATTATTTGTGGTCATGTTTAAATCCATCTCAGGCAGTGGTTGGAAGTATTTGTGTGTGATATGGATAGCATAGTGATTGTACCTAAGGTGGACAAAGATGATGTAAGTCCAACACAATAGTCAGGTACAGTATAGTCCTGATGCTGAAGTATGAGATGGTGGTCTATCTGGACAAATTATGAGTGAAGTAGACAAATTGTGAATGCCCGATGCACTGATGGTGGTTAAAGTTGCAATGCTGATGAATGTCATGATTTACTCGTATGATAGCCATTCCATAAGGGACTGTTCCAGTTGGCTGAAACATGAAAATGTACGGAGGACAAAGGTGAACAGCACGTAAGGATGTACAACACTTTCGTTCAATCGTTGATTCACTAGCGAAAGTGACAGTGCCCTGTCTCTTGGAGACCATGATGAGTTTGGTGTTGGTGTTGGTGTTGATGATGACCAAGGTGCCATTATTTTTACAAGGAAAAGGGTATATTTGATATACTGTGAACAGATTATCTGTTATGAATGGTACATGAATTATTACTGATGTTGGTGTTAGAGTCGCTTCTAAGTATGGATTATATAGCACGAGAGTTCTGTCCTGAAGCAAAGGTTTCAAATCATGTTTATGTATGCCTTGACTGATTATCTGACGTAGATCGTGAACTGGAAGTAAGTTAATGGTGATCTTGCCATTACCAGCATTTGCAGAACCTTTCATCAAAGCTTGATAACAAGCCCTAGTATTGTCCAAGTAAAGTATTATTATGTCAGTATGTTCCATGACTACTGAGATGTCTTGAAAAGGTGTCATGTTTCCTTCCATTGCATTTATTTTGTCCACACTCTGGTGAGTTATCCTTTCTGCCTTTCTGAGATTTTTTACAATCGTCATTATTACCGAGTTTTGATTGTCAACTAGCTTCTGTTGATACGTTAATACCTGAGCTATCTTATTAAATTTGTTGTTTATTTCTTGAAGGTCTTCTTCTGTAGCCAATCCAAAAATATTCCCTAGAATTGCACCAACCAGGTCGAGCAAACCGCACCTCTCACGTACACGTGTGATGCCCTAAGTGCCTCCGTGCCGTTTTCCACCAAGAGTCCATTCACTGTACATGATTCTTCTAAGATTACGAGCAGCACTATTCTTCAATTTACTCTTAATGGCGACTTTCATATATGAATCATGATGAATAACTACATCATTGGTGAGGTGTGCGGGGAACAATGTTGGGAGTTTACTGTCACCTCAGTCCTTTGGCAAACGGGGTGGAGGGTATGGGAGGGATGGTGTGAGTGCATGTGTACCCTCGTCAGACTGAGTCGTTCTGCTAAGATGTTTGTTCCAAATCACTTCGATTTTCTATCATTGTTTGGTGACAATTCTGGTGAAATTTCCTCAATGAATTCGTTATCGTATTGTATCCCATTCATGTGTGGGAGTAATAATATATTCTCTTTCCTCATAGTTCTCAAACCCAGTAACATGTTAGCTCTTATTGCTAAGTTCTTTTCTATATAGAAATTAGCGGCGATTGATCTTGTAATGTTTGTAAAACTGATGTCTAACTGTATCATGCCCTTTTGGTTATTTGTTTGCCATCTACAGCATATAAGTCTACTGTAAATCAGATTCCTCCACGAAGGCTACTTTCTAATTTCTGAAAATCCTTTCTAATTCCTCTTGTGTTATTAAATTCACTGGAGAACCCGAATTCAAGAATAATACGATGATTGTATTCTTCACAGGAAGTGGGCACCAAGATACTCTCGTTTCCAAGTATGCCTCCTATGTGCACTCTAGACTTGATTTTCTTTAAGTATGGTCGTTTTTCGATGTGGCATGCCCTCCCCCGACTTAAAAACAGATACTAACCTTTCTACTGTTTTGCAGTGTGACGTCCAGTGTCCTGCTCTTTTATGCTTTCTGCAATATGGTTTCATCCCTTTTTCTTTAATTTTGTCTTCTCTAAGTTTAATATAACACTCAGATTTCATGTGACCAGTATTTGCACAGTAACAACATACTGTACAGTAGAACAGATCTATCTCCTGAAAGTGACCCACGAGATTACTTTCCATATTTTGCTTTTATTGTGGCACGGTTTCTGCTTGGACTACGTGCAGACTTTTGAGGTTACCTGTGGCCTGGTGTTTGCGATCGCTGCATCGATGTCAGTTGTTGCTTGGTTTGTCTGTTCTCGGGTCGAGATATTTTTATTTTTTTTGTGCTTGGGCTACATGTATTCATGGCTGCCACAGTGTCTGTAATTCTCATTCTGGTTGTATTGGGTTGTGTTATTTCACTCACCCCTGCATTGCCGCAGTTCATCTCTAACTCGTTCATAAAATCTAACAAACACATTCCTGGGGTATAAGCTACTGATTTTGCTATCTTTAATACCCCATCAGGTAATATACACAGTGCTGCTACATAATCATGGATGTCTACGACATGCATTGGTGACATCTTCCCATCAGCTGTTACCCAGTTTGAGTTCTCTATACTGGCTAACAATGTTCTCTTAATGTGAACACATCTGCTGTTATTTCACTTAAGACAGGGTTTGTGCTATGTTGTCTCATGAAGATCCACAATCTTATGTAATTTTGGAATTATTCGTGGCAAAAAATTTATACCTCCAGAAAATTTCTTCAAGAATAGTATTCTGTCTTAAACTCATCATTCGTCTGAGCTCGTAAGAGCTTATCAGATCTAAGCTGGGCATCTTTTTTGGTTCATCCATGATGAAAAAACAGGTATCTTTTCACTCTCATCTGTTACATGTCTTTTGACAAAAAGTTGCCCACACTGTTTTGTAAGGGACATCACATCGATGCGGTCCTTTTCTCTACCTGAGAATTTTGTGAGATTTTTATCCTCGTGGTACACAAACACCTGATGTGGGGAAGTTGGAGCTGTGGTGTTAGATCCGCTAGCCATGCTGTTTGTGTGTTTGGTCAAATTCACTTAAGTCGCTTTTCGTTATGGGAAGGAATTGTTGAGAATGCATTTCCAGACCTATGTACCCTATTGATTGTATGCCAGATTTATAATCTTTGCTTTCTACATCAAAGAAAACTGTCCAAGAGGCGTCATTATAGCCTACTCAGTTCCTCTCACCAAAATGCTTGTTTCTTAATCATTTGTTCGTGGAGAACTGTGAGTGTTTCTTACGTTTTCCTGGCGTTCTACTAACTGTGAATCGTTATTGAATAATTCAAATGCTGCCCCCTCTGGCAATAATTTTGATGATGTTGAAAACATCCCTTAATAGCACTAATTACCAATTAAGAGGCACATTTTGCTAAGGAATATTGTCATGAAACACTTATTTTATGTATGTGTTAACTGTATAAAGAACAACAACGATTAGAAATAAATGACTGCTCTCTCTCTCTCTCTCTCTCTCTCTCTCTCTCTTGGTACTAATAAGTAGTAATGGGCTTAATATAGATATCTGAAGAAGGTCAATGTACCTAGGTTTGTATATAAATGAAGTGGTATTTGTTACTAGAAACAGTAAAATGTGGTAAGAAAATATAAAGAATTAAATGACATGTGAAAGGCTGTCTCAGGTCGTAACGTCACTCACTGCCTGGTTGTCTTTTTTTTTTTTTTCTTCCCTAACCCTGTTATCCTCAGTAACTCTATTTTAAAATATACTTAATCTGATTGCTGCAAATACGATGATTGTATCCTAAGTCCCGTGCAAAGTGTTTGTTTATCACTTGTATTAGCAATACATCCGTGTGGGATAATGGTGATATTCATATGTGAAGTTCTACACAAACAAAACAAAAAAAAAAGGATTGTACTCGTATGTTTAAGGTCTCTGGAAAAAATAAAAGTATATGTACCCACTCAGCAAATGTAGAATGATATCACCCTCTGAGACTCAGCACCATGGTGATGGATCAGCGGTGAGTAATGGTGAGTGTGTTGAGTGAGGTGAGTGGTGGGTCAGAGCTGGTTCTGGTTGTGTTGCGTTGTGTCTCCCGTCACCACTGAATCAGCGCCTCCTCACTCTGCTGCGTAGGATGGTTTGCTTGATGAATGTTGCGTGTAAAGCTTGTGTCATGTCAGTCGTAGATACTTGTAGTTTACCATGAATCGTAGAGCTGAAGCTCGTAACTGAATAGAATTGTTATAATTGAATGATGAATGTTAATAAAATCGTGAGGCATAAGTAGATTGTACAGTATTGTGGTTCTTTGGTTCACTGCTTGCCCACGATGTCCATACGTAGTTGTAGATAGACTGAGATTGCGACGTTGGTTGTAACTGTGGATTGTCAAACCACTGCCAGTATAAAATTGTGCGGCATCATATGGCTCGAACTTGTAGTGGTTTTTGTTTTCTGTCTTGATAATGTAGACTCAACGGCAGAATTGTAGACGTGGTTCATACGCTTACTGCCACCAAATGCTGTATACTTCTGTGGTCGCCACCAAGCTTTTCCAAAAGTGTGTTAAAAAGTAGGGATTTTAAGAAGGAATGTTTTTTGTACTTGTCGTCAATGGCAGGAGAAAGGTACAGATGAGTCTAGGGTTTGATTGCAGCTTATTTCTTCAGAGGGAGTGTCCCACCAGAGCAGTACTGAGGTGAGAGCGGTATTGTGCTTGCTAACTCCGAGCGCTCCTTCCTGCCTCGCCTCACCATCTCTCTTTGCTTCAATTCTGTCTCTCTCATTTCCCCTGTATGTGACTGGTTGTGTCACCTGTAAGGGGACGGGTGTGTGGAACTTTCCCAAGCCTGGGGAGGTTCCATCAGGCATCACACTGTGCTGTGTGTTAAATTCCTAACTAAAATGTGCACTGGTGTTTCCTCTAGATCTCTCGTTTAGGCACAACTTTCTTCTAAACTCGATATTACATATATATGTTACTAGCTATTATGTAGTGTTATTAAAATTTAGTGTCCTGACACCATTTGCATTATAACGACCTACATGCTGGTGACCTTTTTTTTTTTTTTTCTCACATGCTCTTCCATAACTTCTTACAGCCATTATGCCCACCAATATACTGACTCCTTCAGTCCCAGAACGTATTATTCTCTCTCTTTTCTGACCACTTGCTTCTGGTAAAAAATGTAGATGTGAAAGGATTCATGAAAGCTGTATCGAATATGTCTAATTTGAAGAGTCTATCCGAATCTGAATTAAGTTGTTTTGAAGTTGTAAGAAAAGAAGTAAATACGCCATTGAACTGAAACTGCTAACAACCAATCAACTAGCGAGCTGCTTCCTTTCACTGATGAGATGTAAAGTCTGGATGGTTGAGAAACATGATACATAATAGATGACTTGACTGTCTCTAAAACCAATGCTTCTCAGTCTCCTTTACACAATGTTCAGTTTTTAAGACTCAGCGTATCAATGAATCTCGAATTTAATGTATGGTACGGTTTCATCTTAGCGTTCTGTTCAGTGATAAAGAGGATTATTTCTATGGTTCACTCAACACTTGAGCTGTGATTCGAAGATAAACTTATATTTGCCCTGTCGTAACTAACATTTGTTTTCCAGGAGAAATAGGAGACACCAGATTTTGCACTCTTCTTTCATTGCTCTTTCTGGGAAAATATATATTACTTATTGATCGTAAATCTGTGTGTGACTCTTACTTCCAAGGAGTTAAAAAAAAAAAAAAAAAAAAGGATTATGCTTTACTGAAGGTGGGTGTTATCGCTCGGCAAGTAGTTGAGGCAGTCATTTTATGAACTCAGTTTACGATACTCATCAGAGCAGAAATGTGTAGGTTGAATGGAGAGTATTGGTGGATGTGTGTGTGTGTGTGTGTGTGTGTGTTAGAAAAAGAGAGAGAGAGAGAGAGAGAGAGAGATGAAACTTTGATAATGGTGTGTGAACAGAGGAAGAGCAAATTGAAAGTGTTTGAAAGGACTTTGAGTACGAAATGAATGGGTCTGTGAAAAGTTTCTGAAGAGCATTGCAAAGAAACTGTGTGAAGATGAAGCAGCTTCATGGCATGAAGTAAAAGGGAAAATATACTATTCTGCAGAATGAATAGTAGTTTGTCAGTCCATGTGAGATCCATTGCAAGATCGATTTTTACCTTTGTGACGGTAAGAATAATATTATTTAAATAATGTCCTGGAACTGAACGATTAAATAATGTCTCGATTTGTTCTTGAAACTACTGTAGATCAGAGTAGAAAGGAAGGATAGTAAAGAGAAAATGAATAACTAAGTGCAACAGTCCATATAAGCTTCTGTACAGGACAGGTCATTCTTCTGCCAGGGAGGGTGATACTTAGAATTAACCCATCCCCATGCTGGCCATGGATATATCGGAAAATCTTCTCGGTAAAAAAGGACAATAAATTATTTTTCTTAAAAGTTAGGGTACGTTTTCGATGATGTTCGTTGTGCATTATCCTTGGAATGTTTTCCTTTGAAAAGTACCGGTACATAAAAAATTTACGAACGATGGTAAAGTGGCAAAAGAGGAGACACAAAAATGATAAGGCAACATACTGTATTTGTCAGACAACATTTCATTCACAAGCCTACTAAATCTGCGAGAAAGAGATGGCACCACTCTCCACGGTTCATCTTTGGTCGTAAGGTCGCGTCCACACGTGCTCGAACGAGTGCAAGCAACATGTAAGCAACACAGTAACGAACATGCTGCAAACAAGTTGGAAACAACAGCATCCAGATCATTTTGGCACCATCATGATGAAGTCTCAGCTGCGTGGTATGGACACACTTATCCCATCGCCTCTGCTGCCTGTGTTCGAAGCTGCATTGAAACATGTTTGTATACATGTCCAAATACTGCTGCAAACATGTTCTCGAACATGTTGCCTGCCGTGTTGCCAACATATGTTCGAAAGCGTGTGGACGCGCCCTAACAGCACGAGCCTTTCCTGCTATCGTTTTTTTGTTTGTTTGGTGTTTTATGGCTATCTGCTATCGAAATTTAAGGCTCTGCTTTATGACACGGATTAGTGCGAGCCTTGTCATGGCACATCGGCGCCTCTTGTTGAGCATCAGTTTGGAATGCTTCTACTCACTTCGGTAAATTTATCCTGCTTTATCCTTGCTACTATTAAACGTTTTTATTCAATACAGAAGAGACTTTGGGGGGCTAGTAACTTCATTAACACCTTCAATACACATCTTTCTTCGGTTAAAGAAAGTGCCTGGAAGGAATGAAGGGTTACTGGAAATCAAGTCCCTACGTAAAGTTCCATGCAACAGCCAGAGATCGATGATGCGTACTTTCGAAAGGAAGTCCAGCATTACCATTTGCATAACTAGGACAATCTTGGAGAGTGGAAGATACACACACTTTGTAGTTTCCAGTAAAATCAATCTCTTTTGTTCTGTACAGTCAAAATCAAACGGACACTGTGAGATCTGAATACAGATTCTGTACTTACCCTTATAAACAATGTCTTTTTTTTTTTTCGGTGATTTCTTCTTAATATTTTATTCAGCTAATGGGGAAATGTTCAAACTTTACATCCTAGTTGGCTGTCATTTCTCTCTCCCAAATTGAGTAATAGCGTCAGATGGCAGCAGAAATAAAATGAAAAAGTGACTTCTATGAACTGAAAACATTAGATAGAAGGTCAATAGCTATGTTCCATAAAGTTCACTTCGTTCATTTTTTATCGGCTACTCAGCAATCACACCTCACTAAGTTATTCGTATGCATCCATGTTCTCCTTCCTCTTCATAATCTCTTTCAACCCTCAAAATATTTCACATACCTTCTCTCCAGCACCCTCCAGATGAAGAGCTTAACACCTTCAGTTCGGTAACGTCCTTTTGTATTTTATTTTTTCAGGTACCAAATTTTATTCAGAACAGGAGGGCCCCATAAAACGGACATATTAAATAGAAGCAATTTTCTATTCCCCCCCTAAAAAAAAAAAAAAATAGATAAAATAAAATCTTCTCAAAAGCTAAAATCTTGTCTAGGGAGAGCAAATACTTTATAATGACTAGCAGCAATATCCGGTGTTGCCGGGGTCAAACCATATGATCGTTCATACCGGCATTTCCTGGGATCCTGGATGACCACTCCTCCTTTGGGAGAAGACGCACAGGATCTCCGTTTAACCAATGAACACATATTCTTACTTAGGCCAGTTTCCCTAGGGATATACTCCCCATGGACCTATTCCTATCACGAACCAATTTTTCTCACTAACATCCCTGCCAGTCCACCCAACCCATGCGTCCACCTATCCAACCCATTATACTGACCTGATGGGGTCTTTCCTGTTGTCCTCAAGAACTGTGCTTCTGTGTTCACACCCTGCCTAGCAACTTTTTCGCCCTTGTCTGTCAACGTATACCATTCCTTCTTGCTGGAAGTTTGCTCTCATTCAGCCTGTCCCCAGAAAGAGTGACCATTCCCAACCCTCTAACTATCGCCCAATTGCTTTAACATCATGTATTTCGAAAGGTTTTTATTCTATTCTTAAGCAAAAAATATTAAAGCACCTTGTTTCCAGTCGCCAGTATGGGTTCCACCACGGACGCTTCACTGGCAATCTTCTTACCTACCTATCAGACTCCTTGTCATATTTTCAGGACTTTGGTGAAAGCTTTGCCATTGTACTTTACATCTGAAAGGCTTTCGATCGAGTCTGGCATAAATCTTTAATTTCCAGAATGTTCTCGTACGGTTACCATTTTCTGTCTGTGCCTTCATCTCTAGCTTCCTTTCTGGTCATTCTTCTCCTAGAGCAATAGTGGTTTTCCTCAGGGCTTTGTCCTATCGTCAACTCTCTTCTTTTTATTCATCAATGACGTTCTAAGCTGTACATCTAACTCAATCCACTCATACGGTAATGACTCCACTCTTCACCTTTACGTTCGCTTCCTGCAACGTCCATAGCAGCAGTTATATACGTCAACAAACAAAGGTTGAGGCTATGGCACAGTTAATGCCTGACTTGGCTGATATCCCTGATTAGGGTAAAAGTAATCTTGTTGTTTTTAATGCATCAAAAACTTTGCCGTTACATCTTTCACCTTGACAGAATCTTCTGCAGGAGTATTCTTAAATTTTTAACAATATCCAACTCAATTCTACATCTTCTATAAACATACTTGGGGTTTCATTCTTTCTAGATTTATCTTGGAAAGATCATACTGCCTCTCTTGTAAAATCTTCTTCCAAGAGATTAGGTGTGCTAATCCATCTCCGTGCCATCTTTACCCCTGCACAGTTGTGGACTCTTTACATGAGTTTTATTCGCCCCTGTGTAGAGTACAATTCTTATGTTTGTGGAGGCTCCGTACATACAGCTCATCTCAACAACGTCGAGTCAGAGACTTATCATCTCATCAACTATCCTGTTATTACTGGCTTCCTTCAAACTCTGTCTCTTCGCCGCACTGTTGAATCTTTATCTCTTTTCTGTTGCTGCTTTAATGGTCACTGTTCCTCTGAACTGTCTGTTTGCATCCCTGCACTACTATAACTCATCTCTTTTCGGTCCAGCTCTCTAAAGCAAGAGTTAACAGTTATTCCCAGTCCTTCAGGTATGCAACAGGTCAGCTCTGGAACTGTCTCCCTATGTCTGTTTTTTCTACGAGTACTACCCATGATCTCAAACGCATTATGTCCAGGCATCTCAAAATGAACAGATCTTGAATTTGGCTCTCTTTTATTTTTCTTGGAGGGAACAATCTTGCAGTCTCCTGGCGTTTCAATTAAAAAATCATCATCAGTCATTAGTCATCCATCATCAGTCATCGATCATCCATCCATCATTCATCATCCAGCCATCATTCATTATCCATCCATCATCTGTCATTCATCCAGCCATCATCCAGCGATCATTCATTATCCATCCATCATTTATCATTCATCCATCATCATCCATAATCCATCTACCATCATAATCAATCATAATCATCAGTTTACTAGGCACCTGCATCACTAAAAGACTGCCACGAAATCAATGAGCTAATAATTTTAAAACTTTGGCCGAGATGAGTTTCTATGAGCTAAACAAAATTTTCCGACGGATGATGAAATTAAAAAAAACTTTTTTTTCCCCTTGGCCAAATCATTGCTTCCAGAATTGCATTTAATACTTTTGATGCCACAGGATATCATGTGCAGATTAAAACCGTCTGAAGTCAGTCGAAGTACAATAAAATGAGCAATTCACAATCAATGTATTGATCCCCCGAATATTCAGAGATATCGTATTGGTTTCTTCTTGCTACCTTCAGAAAATTTTATTCTAATCAGGGAAGACCTCATTTAGTAACGGGATAAATGAAGGCAGTATCTAAGCCATCCATTTCGAGAAGTCAGATCAAACCAAGTCAAATGGCACTACACTTCTGAAGTAGCTTCCATGTTGAGGTTTGACGTAGTTGTGCTGATGATTCCTGTGAATCGGAAGCTAAACCAAGTGCCAAAACTCGTACTTCCCAGCAGTTGATGAAAACATGATAGTACAGAAATCAGAGATGAAAAATATGCTATGTAACAATGTGTGAGTCTCAGCTTGAACTGTGCATCCATTTGCTTGTGGCTGAGCCTCTTTTAAATAAAACTGTTTGGTGGTAGAAGGATAAAATATACAAATGGCATCATCGCAACGAAGGATGTAAAGGAAGCTTCATGGACTAAGAAGGGTGGGAGCATATTAGTATCCTGCGGCTGCGATCACCATCTGTGTCATGATTCATGAGAGTGAAGAATCTAATCCATACCCAAGATACTCCCATTAAATCCGCAGTACCCATGACAAATTTCAATTTATTCTTTCTTTCTTTTGAAGATTTAACTCAGCATGGGAAGCACATTAAGAAGCGAAGGGATGGGATTAGATAACGCTTTCATTAACCCACTTCAACACTAGGGTTGCCTGGTAAGCTGAATAAACTTGCTGCAGCAAGAATAAGCTGAAAAGGACGCCACTCGCATTGGTTAACCCCATCACTACCCTACGGCTTTTATATTTGGTTTCTGCTGCCACAAGAATTTTCTTTACTACTAAGGAGTCACTTCTACCAGGGGGGTTAGGTGTAGCCTTCATTAAAATTACCTCTGTCGTAATTACAAAAAAATAATAATAATAATCTTGAAATGGCAAGAATATACAGTATATATAAAAAAAGGCGTCCTCCTATGAAGAGGTTAAGGGTTGAATATATATATATATTTTTTTTTCACTTTAACTTGATCCAGAGCTTTGTCGCTTTGCACCTACATTCACGTAGCTCAGTGATACAAAAAGATAATGTTACGGTTCTACAACCTTTCCGTGGCATTTCTTCAAGAAAAACACCGTATTCTGGTGTTTATTTGCTCTTAGAAGTTACAATTCATGATGGAATAATGATGACAGCTTTAGTTCAATGTACAGTGAAAAGAATATCATATCTAAGGACGGTCACCAGTTATAGTAGGTTATGAGTGTGGATAATGTACACCCTGCCCCAGATCCTTCTACCAGATTTACAATGTTAATCTGCTTAATTCTCCCCAGTAAGAGACAACAGACTCTGCCAGCCAGGCTTTCACTCATATCTTAGCTGCAAACCTCATTAACGGAAAGAGTGAGAATGAGGGGCGGATTCAAGATGACATATGAGGATTCTTAGCACCTCTTCCTTAGAGATTTATTCTGCATATTATACTTATGCATCCTCTTTATACGACTAAACTCTGTCGATATTGACACGTTATAAATATAATACAAGAAAAATTTATGGGGTAATATAAAAAATCGCTGAGAATTAAAGGAATACTCCAAATTCTACTTATCGATAATATGGCCATGTAACTATAGTGCTCAGAGTGAAAACCGCATCAGTAAAACAAAATGTATGAAAGTGCAACGAACCGGTTAATTTTTGACGTTTGTTTATTGAACACCTGTAACTGTTAGGTGTAATCAGTCTTTATCCCACATTACTGAGAGTAAAGGAGTCAGCAACGACAAAGAAAAGTTTGATAAATTCTGTCATCACTACACGTATCAGAAAATGTCAACCAAAAAGGCTGGCCCAGTCTATGCTGGCAATGAAGGAGGACGCCTTCACGTTGTGGCACCAGTATAACTGGATGGTTCCGCTACCTGTTTTTTTTTTTTTTTTTTTTTTTTTTTTTTATGTATCCGACTCTGGGCAAAGGCTTCAGGGCCTATATCTTAGGGGCAATAGCCTATCCATTTACAAGCGTCCATCAGTTCCCTCCCTAACCCCCAAAAGAAGGATCGTGGACTGTAGCAGGAGGATAACTTCAGCCTGCAGTTCACTGGGTCCACATTTCAAATGAACCCGGGGCTACAACAACTACTACTACTACACTTTGGTGTTCTCAGTTTTAATAATATGGCCTTCTTCACAGACATCTTGGAAGTGTCATCGGGGATTTACCTAAGTAGCAAACTATTAGTCCTTTCAGTGCGTCATGAGAGTACACAAGAGCAGCACATCCTTTCAGTTTTTGTTCTTCTTCTTTTGCATTATTATTTTTTCCTTCTCATTCTTTTTCTTTATTCTTCTTCCTTCTTCCCTTCTTTTTTCCCTTCTTCTTTTTCCCCTTCTTCTTTTTTCCCTTCTGTTTTCCCTTCTTCTTTTTCCCCTGCCTTTTTCCCTAATTCTTTTTACCCTTCTTCTTTTCCCTTCTTCTTCTTTTTGCCCTTCTTCCTTTTCCCTTCTTCCTCTTTTGTCCCTTCTTCTCTTGTCCGTTCTTCTTTTTTCCGTTCTTCTTTTTTCCCTTCTTCTTTTGTCTCTTCTTTTTTCCCTTCATCTTCTTTTTTCTCTTCTCTTTTTTCCCCTCTTCTTCTTTCTTCTTCTTCTTCTTCTTCGTCTTCTTCATCTTCGTCGTCGTCTTCCTCTTCTGATTCTTTTTAATGGAGAAAGTTTGAACTAATCCACCGTCATGCCCATACCTGTCAGCCACCGGTGTATACTTTCACTGTGTGTACTACCCTGTCTCTGCCTCACCAAAGAAACTTATTCCCACAGTCAAGACCGCCGCTCATACAATGCCGATCTGCACAGGATGTGCTCGTCCCAATCTGAATTATCATATATCATAGGCAATTGCACTGGCAGGGCTGAGTTTTGGTTTATTACTTCCAAGCATCACCTGAATTTATTTATATTAACCTACATTTATGAACCTAAAGGAAACTTACGGTTCCTAAATTGACGGAAACTATTCTGAACTGAGCTTCTTTAGTCTGAATATGGTTGAAGTAAACTACAATGAGCAGAACTTCTGTGAATGCGACTGGACCTGTATTGATACGACTGGTCCTGCCTGGATGTGAAGGTCCTGCATGCACGTACGTGGACCTGGAAGAGCACTAGTGGAACTGAAGAGCCTTCAGTGTGCTTTCATGGGTGCGAATAGGTTAAATGAAAATATATATCACCTCAGTCATCTTGCATATTACCAACTAGATTATCAAGATTTCATTATGTATGATAAATTTAAAAAACAGCACAAGAGGACTCTTGACCTTAATTGCACGTAGGTGGAATTATGACTGAGCCTTAAGTTATCGTTTGGCTGCCATGGACCCACTTGGCTGTCTAAATAAGCTAAAGTGAATCCAGACGATTTAATAGGGCAGCCTTTGAAAATAAGCAGTTGTATGGAACCGTAAAAATAAATAAAAAGTTATAACTGAAAAATTGCAATGGATAGCCAGTTGATGGGTGCCTGTCTTGAAAGCTTAAAATCTAAAAAAAAAAAATACTGAATTTACACTAACTCGAACAAAAAGAAGCATGTGATATGATAATGTCGTGCAAGTGTGTAACAGATAGGGAGGAGACTGCCACCAAAGACGACACAGTACGTGTAGATATATAGTCAAGAAGACAAGAGTTGGATAATGCTTTGGGATAAGACATGATAAAGACGTAACGAAATATAGCAATCTAGTTACGTCAACTGACTCTTGGAACTAATTACTATAATTCGTTCTGTCTACCAAAATTATTAGCCTCTTGAATATGGTAGTGACTGTCTGTTTTATTCTTTAAATCTCCAGACGGTTTTATTCACTGAACATATTCATCTCTTGTACTAATTCTATAACCTTTTCGAGAAGGCATTCCTGAGGTAAATATAGGGAGATGTCAGTAAAGCGGATGAATAATACGTCATCGAAATTAAGAGGTATGATACATCCTAAGTGTTGTATGATAAAACAGTTACGGTCAGACCGAACATTACGAGCTTTAATCACTACTATAAAATTGGAATTAGATATGAACACGTAGGAAGAACGCAAACACATTTATCATCATTATCATCCCAACCCAGAGCCCCACCTTAGAGATTCGGTGCGGTAGGTCCAAAGGATACATTGTATATAAAACTATCACATGGCATGCTTAGAGAAATGAGTAACAAAGGCATTCACACATGTGATGTGATGATGATGACGATGTCTCCTCTAGCATTTTTAATCTGCCCAATCTCTTCAGCACTGTATTAAGGCTTTTACCACGGGTTTACATTTTCAAAGCGCAAGTCTGTGAAACTTTCTGGGCGATGAAATTTTCAATAGCTGAACGTAGGCAGCAGCAGAGCATGAGAGCCGTTTTCTTCCTTGGTGATTTCTTTTGCATACACAAGCACACTTTGATATTCTGTTGCAGCTTTTTTTTTTTTTTTAACATCCTGTTATCGCCATGGTTTGCATCAGTAACGAACAGGAAGCTATTAAAGGTTACTGAACTAAATAAATCGCTGAGGAGAAGGTGCAACGGAGTTGTTATAGCCAGCAAGAATACAGGCCAAGATCAATAAATGTTGCATATTATAAAGTACTCGATGCTACCGACGTACGATAGAAGAACAGTGCACAGAAACAGTATGGTATGACAAGGAATAGATACTTGCAAGCCTCCCAACCTATCAACAATAAGGTATGAGTTTGAAATCACTATAGGTGCGACTTTTTAGCGCTCATAACCAGTATAGTTAAATAATCTGCAAGAGACCCTTACCGCTGAGATTTATATGGGCATAATGTCAGGAGCATAGGATCCAACCCCCAGGATGGGATCCAAGGCTCTGTGGACGGTGGTAGTGGCCATATGGTACAGCTGTTGGCCAAAATACACTGGCCAAACCACCACTGCGGCAACGTCAGGCAGAAACGAGGGTACTCAGTTTCCTGGGCTTCTGTTAACCCAAGTTTAAGAAACAAGAGCAAAATTTTAAAATATGGAGGAGGAGGGGGAGGAAGAGGAGGAGGAGGGGAAGGAGTAAAAATTGAAGAGGAGTATATGAACTAGGAAAATAAGGAGCCAAAGAAAAAAAGATCAGATTTGCAAGAGGAAAATGCTGAAGAATAGGAGGAGGAGGAGCAAAGGACGAGAAGGAAGGAAAAAAAGAAAAACAATTCAGAGGACAAAGAGAGAGAATTTTTAAAAACCGGTAGAAGAAGGAGGATGAGGAGAGGTACAAAAGAAGGCTAAAGAGCAAGAGAAAAAGGAGGAGGAGGAAGAGATGAAGAAAGACACGGAAGGGCAAATGCAAGAGAAAAGAAACATGGCGACAATGAAAAGTGGAAGCAAGGAAGATATAGCTGACGTCTGGGTAATTGTAGGAAAGGTGGAAAAAGAAGGAGGAAGAAGGATGAGGAACAAGAGAAGCAGATAATAATAATAATAATAATAATAATAATAATAAAACGAGGAGAAGGAGAAGGAAGAAGATGGAAATGAGGAGGAAGAAAATTATGAAGAAAAAGGAGAAGTAAGAATTGTGCGTGTGTGTGTGTGTGTGTGTGTGTGTGAGAGAGAGAGAGAGAGAGAGAGAGAGAGAGAGAGAGAGAGAGAGAGAAGATGCAAAGGGAAGGTAACCAACTTCCTGAGTTGATGTTACCCCAAGTTTAATCACAAGGGGAAGTGACGGTGGAATTACAATATATGGGCCGAAGCGTATATATTATTTGTACTGTAATGAACTAAGTGCAAAGGAAACCAAACTTATGTTAATTTGTTCTTACAAGCCTTTCGATAAATTCTTACAGGGGCCATGTCCATAGAAATATTAACCCTCTCAGTCCCAATAATTATTGTTTATTCTATGCTTGTTTTTCTCTGACAATTTTTTGAAACTCGGGAAAACACCCTAATACTGTAGTGAAGGGGATAAAGATGGCTGAACATAAACTGTTTGAAAAGTCTCTCTTAAATTGAAAAAATGATGTGGAGGTAGTAAAAATTAAATAGAAAATACGTCATTGGACTGAAATTATCAACAAGCTGTAAGCCAGTGCGTTTCTTGTTTTGATTGTTGAGAACTTTTATGCACAACAGACGACTGGACAACCTCTGCAACAACGATGTTAGCCTTCTCTTCACTAAGACCGTCAGTCTTTACAGCAGAGTTTGTCCGAGTTTCTAAAATTTTATGTATATTAATAATTTATAAGATTCCATTGCATTTAAAGTATTACAGATACCGTAGTTCAGTTGACACCAGAGCTGATTCAGAGATAGACATACGGCAATTTCCTGTTGCATTTAAGATTTGTTTTCCTAAAGGCATAGGCTAATAGACATGGGAGGATTCAGCATTCTCCTTTTCTTGTTCTTCGTGCAATAACATGTCACATTTACAACAGGATACTCATCGGCAGTTTACTTGCGATTCCATACCTTTTCACCCTCAAATTAAAATAACTGAACTTCAAATTAAAACAACTGAAGTTTAATTCAAAACATCTGGTTTAATTTAAATTACCTGTAGTTTAATTTAAATTACCTGTAGTTTAATTTAAATTACCTGTAGTTTAATTTAAAATACCTGAAGCTTAATTTAAAACATCTGAAGTTTAATTTAAAACATCTGAAATGCAATTTAAAAGAACTGTTTAAAGAAAACTAATTTTTAATGAACTGACTGTAGATAAAAATAAACACAGCAGCATATCATAGGCTCTGTGCCAAGGTAATTACTTGTTAATTAATTCCGTAAGCCAATACAAAACGAGTCCTCCAGCTGTGCAAAAAAGCGCGGTGGTTTTCGTCAGGCAAAACTTCGCCAAGAGCACATCAACATGATGATACAATATGTGGAGGAAAACCCAGTTATCACACTGAAGGAGATTGCTGACAGGCTTGCTAATGAAACTGGCATCCATGTGAGCACTAACACGGTTCACAAGTATCTGGACGGTCAAATGTACTCAGTGAAAACGGTACTTCCAGAACCAGTCTCTGTGATCTCCGAGGCAATTAAACACAAACGGAAGGACTATGTGGAAAAACTGATGAATAGGATTGGACGTGGGAAAACTGTAGTTTACACTGATGAAACGAATGTGAATCTTTTCCTGCGCCGATCTCAGGGGCGTGCACGTGAGGGAGTTCTGTGACCTTTGACCCTGACCTGGATGATATAGGTCATGGTAAAAAGTCCTACATTAAAAGGAAAAAAAAAAACATACATATACTCGGTGGAATTTCACAGCATGGCATCGTCTACTGGGAATGCAGGAGGGGTAGCTACAAGAAGGAAGACTGTCAAGATTGGCTGCAACGAATGCTCCTCACAATTACTGAGCCTCTTGACAGCATTGCTGTTGTCTGTGATAATGCACACGTTCATGCTGGCCTCGAGGGTGTTGTTGAGGAAGAGGAATTCTGCGGTGTAGAGATATTACGGGCGAGCCCATATAGAGCTCCACTAAACCCAAGGTCTCTCCTTGGACCTTGACTAAACCCATTGAAGAGTGTTGGAGCGTCATGAAAGCCACTATGAAACGCGATCTGGCAGCTAATTCTACCTCCATGATGAACACTTCCCCAGAGGGTATGACACACACAGAATTAGTTACGGTATATATAAAGTCTTATTGTTTCAAAATAAACTTCAGTTCTTTTAAATTACGTTTCAGATGTTTTAAATTAAACTTCACTTATTTTAAGTTAAACTTCAGGTATTTTAAATTAAACTTCATGTATTTTATAAAACTTCAGTTGTTTTAAATTAAACTTCAGTTGTTTTAATTTGAAGTTCAGTTATTTTAATCTGAGGGTGAAAAGGTGTATCTATAGGAATAAAAAGCCAGTAGGCAACGATGGTCAACTCTAAGAAAACCAAGCTTTTTTCAGCCACCGGAAGTGAGTTTCGACACTAGAAGCCATTTCAATATGGATGTACTCTAATGCAGTATTCCACCTGAGAATCATGACCCCGGGCTTAATAATCTTCAAAACCTAAGCATGTCGAGTCAGCAAGGTCGTAATTTTTGCGTTCCATATTTTCCGCACTTGATGACCTTTGACCCCTGACCTGGAGGATATAGGTCATCCATGTACGAAGCACATTTGTACTACTCCTTAATCTCTACAAGCGTGCAAAGTTCCATTCGATTTCATCTACCCAATGTGGAGTTAGGGAACTTGAAATTCGTGGAATCGTCCACCAGAGGTACAACTTCTAGGTGGCGCTGCCAGTGACTGGAGGTGAGCTTCGACACTTCATGTCATTTTTGTATGAAGGTACACCAGTGCAACATTTCACCAACGCGCAACTGAGGTCAAGAGTCCTTTTGTACTGTTTTGAAATTTATCATACCTAATGAAATCATGATAAACTAGTTGGTAATATGCAAGATGACTGAGGTGATATATATTTTCATTTAACCTATTCGGACCCATCAAAGCACACTGAAGGCTCTTCAGTTCCACTATTGTTCTTCCAGGTCCACGTAGGTGTATCCCTTCACATCTAGTCGGGACCAGTCACATCAATACAGGTCCAGTCGCATTCATAGAAGTTACCTCTGATTTGTTCTACTCATTGAAGTTCACTTCAACCATATTCAGACTCAAGAAGCTCAATTCAGGACGGTTTCTGTCAGTTTAGGAACCCTCAGTTCCCTTTAGTTTCATAAGGTTAATTTACATTAATACAGATCAATTCAGGTGATGTTTGGAAAAAAATAAACCAAAACTCAGTCCCGCCAGAGCAATTGCCTATGATATATGATAATTCAGGTTGGGACGAGCACACCTTGTGAGGATGAGCATTGTCTGAGTGGCGGTGTTGACTGTGGGAACAAGTTTCTTTGGTGAGGCAGAGACGAAGTAGTACACACAGTGAAAGCATACATTGGTAGCTGACAGGTATGGGCAATGCGGTGGATTAGTTCAAAACTTTCTCCATTAAAAAGAACAAGAACATGAAGAAGAAGAAGAAGAAGAAGAAGTGAAAAATGAAGGAAGAAGAATAAAGAAAAAGAATGAGAAGGAAAAAAATAATAATGAAGAAGAAGAAAAAGAAGCTGAAAGGAGGTGCTGCTCTTGTATACTCTCATGACCCACTGAAAGAGCTAATAGTTTGCTGCTTACGTAAATCCCCGATGACACTTCCAAGATGTCAGTGAAGCTGGCCGTATTATAAAAACTGAGAACATCAAGGTGCAGTAGTAGCTGTTGTTGTTGTTGCCCCGGGTTCATCTAAAATGTGGACCCGTGAACTGCAGGCTGAAGCTATCCACCTGCTATAATCCACCATCCTTCTTTTGGGAGATAGGGAGGGAACTGATGGACGTATGTAATAACCAGGTAGCTGAACCATCCAGCTATGTCGGTGCATCCATGTGGAGGTATCCCCCTCCACTGCAAGCGTATACCTTTACTTTCCCACATCACCTTGGACATAAGAACTGCCGCTTATTACTTTGATTTCTAGCCAAAGTTTTCTGTGTACTGATATTCACCTTCTTTTTCACGAGAGAGAGAGAGAGAGAGAGAGAGAGAGAGAGAGAGTTGACATGCTTTGGCATCAGACAAAAAGGTAGCACTTAGAAAATGCAATACCCGCGACCTCTAAATGATTTATGGACCAAGCTTCTGTCTTTGCCCTCTGACCTTGACTTTGACCTATTGTCCTCAAAAACAAATCACGTCATGTTTATCTGACCCTTAACACTTCCTCCGAATTTAGTCCAGATCCGATCAGAACTACATGAGTTGTTCTCAAGGACATGTTGCCCTCAGAATCGAATGTTCTCAAGGACCTGTTGCTCTGAAAATCTAATGTTATCAAGGACCTGTTGCTCTGAAAATCTAATGTTCTCCAGGACATGTTGCTCTGAAAATCTAATGTTCTCAAGGACCTGTTGTTCTCAGAATCTAATGTTCTCAAGGACCTGTTGCCCTCAAAATCTAATCTCTTCATCCTAGACTGACTCTTAAACTTTCCATCAAACCTATTAAAATTAAGCAAGTGCAGTTGGAATTATTGCGTCAGCTGTATGACCTTTCTGTATGTCCTCGTCCTTTGACTGACGTTTCTTGCAATTGAAATTCCATCGTCCATGCTTTGCCCTGAGCCCCTCCAGCATGCTCGATTTTAATCGGATAAAAACTCTTTAACTTAGTCTTACCATTTCACATTGGCATTCGACTTCTCGTAAAAAAAAAAAAAAAGAAAAAAAAACATGGCCAACCCTCAAGTCACCCACCAAGTGTGGTCCAAATCAATCAAAACTACGTTAGTTATTTCATTCACACACAGGCACACAGGGGTTGGACTTTGACCTTCCCCCGTAACCTTGATCCTTACTTAATCGTTCTCACAATCGAACTCCTTCGTCCTTGGTTTACCTTAAGCTCTTCCACTAATGCTTTGTTTTAATCGAATCAATATTGCTTGGGCTGATCTTGTCTTGAGACCTGGAATTTTTTACCTAACTCTGTAAGTTTAAACTTTTACTGGTTGTCCTCAAAGTCTAACCCTCTTTTCATTGTTTTATTCTGTACATTTACACTAAGTCAGGTCGAAGTCAGATAAAATTGATTTAAGTTGACCTTATTAGCTGACCTTGAATATTGACTTACAAAGTTCGAAAACAATATGCCAACCCCTTAGATAATGCTCAAATCTTCCACCACGTTTAGGCAGATCAGGTCAAAACTGTTTATTTTCTTCACATACAGTCATAGAGTAACAAGGCCCAAAACTTAACCTTGCCTGGTGACCATGACCATTGACCAGTTGTTCTGAAAATCATCTCTTTGTTTTCGCCTTAGTTTCATCCTCTCCACCCGATTTGATTCAAATTCGACGAAAAAGTTTACATGGACTTTGCCATGTCAATTAAAGTTTGACATATTGGTTAAAAAGCATTTTTTTTGTTCATATCCCCTTAGTTTCATTAGCTAGGATTAAAAAAAATGAGTTATACACTTCACACACACACACACACACACACACACACACACGCACACAGAAACCAAATCATTACACCAGCCGTGCTTCCAGAAGGCCCGTTTGTAATTATGCCAATTTATTTATTTTTTACAATTAATAGATAAGTTTCGAATGTACAGTTGCTCCAAGAAGCAATGGCAGAATTTCAGATTGCTTTTGTCACTCTGCACTTCCATACGTTCAATGAAAATTGCAGTGAATATGAGGTAAAAATTTTGTGCCTTTATCACGCCATATCAAGTAAAATATATTGTTTATCACACTACGAATTATGTAAAATGAATAACATGAAGCAATGATACGTTGGAAGTTATCACTTAGATATGTTTCCAGATTTAAATGAATGGGTAATGTATTACTACGCGCGCGGTGCGCAGTATAACTGATGCATTATTTTGTTTCACAGGATTTCATATACACGTGCACAAGTTTCGAAGACCAGTCAAGGAAAATTCTTATGACTGTAATACACTAATTCATCTTCAAATGCTATGGTGATGATACAGCAACAACATGGATGCCACAACAATGAAATTATTATTAGTAAGGGTATCCTACCCAAGGTATCAACTACTAGACCACACTAAATGAACCAACACACCACACCACACCACCACATTAAATAAACCACCACACCACGCCACAACACTTAATCATCCATTACCACACCACCACCATACCTTGATTTCACCACGAAATTAACACTAACCACAATCACTCTCAGAACAACCACCTTCACCACCCCACACTGAGATAAAAACCACCACCATCACGCTGAATCCAGGATGCACCAACCACACCAACACTACCATAACCATCACACTAAATCGACCCACACAACCACAATCGCCAGTCTACCACCACACCATCACACTACCAAAGTGCGAGAGTTTAGTTGTGGTGATGAGACGTCTCACGAGAGATATATATGGGCCTGAAGCCATGGAGTACCAGTAAAGCCACCATGAGGCTATGAGGCAAACCCTGACTAATATACTTGTTATGCTGAGTGTTTTTTTAGGTCGACTCCTCGTCCTAAAAACACTAGCGACTGAGCGGGGTCCTCTTTCCGGACCGGAAGTAAAGCACCAACAAAGGAACAGGACATAAAAACTAGGCAGTATACCTTAACACATCTATTGCCTTAATTCTAAAACCGTTACAATATGATACAGAGTGATATTTAAGATACAGGATACAGGGACACAGAGTTAGACTTTGATAGCACAAAATACAGTTGCACTTAACACACGATATGATGCATGTATATAAATGTCTTTAGTTATATATATGGAGATACCCGTATTTCATTTAGACCCAAAACATATATGCACTTGATAACAAGGGGAATAAACAAGGTTAAGAGTCCGTGGGGGGAATATTACTATAACGAAGACAGGGTGCGGATCACGACACTCGACACAGTTGCCTGGTCGCGGCGACACTTTACACAGGCTTTTGATTCTCCCGCGCACCCTGATCGTCATTCACAATTACGGGAAGTTCTTTTATTCTGGGCAGGCGCAATTACTCTACTTTCTATGATTGGGGATCTAAGTATTTTCTACTCTGCTGGGTATGTAATTCTTTTGGGTTAATAACAATAGTCACTGGTTTTGCATTAATCACACTCTGTCACTGTTCACTGTTCCTCTTCCCCTGGCTTATTTTCGGTATAAGGGGCGTCACTTATTTACCCGTGTTTCCTGGGTTGTTTCACTCTGTCGTCGGGCGTGAGGGGAGGACCTCAGGGGGACTCTGCCTGTAACAGACAACACACTACCCGCAGGGGAGTCACTGCCCGGGTCCGGGCCGTCGGTGAGGTGCAGGGAGGCCCTCCTGTCTGGGGGCCTCGACCTGAAGGGAGGCCCTTACCTCGGGGTCTCGTTGGTGGGGTGCATGGAGGCCCTCCTGTCTGGGGGCCTCGACCTGAGAGGTGGCCCTCAGGACTGGGGCCAAACATCTGGCGTCGGCGGCTCCGCGGGGTGAGGGAGTCGGGGTTGCCCTCGCCTGTAGTCTACTGGGCTCGCCTGGGGGTCCTGGGGGTGTGGTCGTCTGCCAGGGGACGCGCCGTCAGGGTTGGACTGTGGCCTCGTCTCCTGCTGGTGCCTGCGAAGGACAGAGATTTCCCAGGAGTGGGAGGCAGGTCCGGTCTCAGACTTTGCCTCCACTCTGGCGACACCTCCGGGGCAACACTCCCGGGTGGTGCCGAGCAGTTCCCACAGGGCAACGCGGTAGGCTGAGTATACACGGAGACCGTGTCCTCTCCTACATACAGGGAGGGAAGCACAGAGGCGACTCTCTCTCCTGGGTCTGTCACAGCCGTGGCTCCACGTCTTTTTACCCTGGGACCCACTTTTAGCTGTCTGCTAGGGCCTCCTGCCCTTGGAGTGGCTGAGGGTACTAACACCTCGGTGCTCACTAAAGGGCCTCCTGCCCTGGACGTGGCTGAGGGCACTGACGCCTCTGTGCTCACTAAAGGGCCTCTTACCCTGGAAGTGGCTAAGGGCACTGACACCTCTGTGCACACTACTGAGCCTCCTGCCCTGGACGTGGCTGAGGGCACTGACACCTCTGTGCTCACTAAAGGGCCTCTTGCCCTGGAAGTGGCTGAGGGCACTGACACCTCTGTGCACACTACTGGGCCTCCTGCCCTGGACGTGGCTGAGGGCACTGACACCTCTGTGCTCACTAAAGGGCCTCTTGCCCTGGAAGTGGCTGAGGGCACTGACACCTCTGTGCACACCACTGGGCCTCCTGCCTTGGACGTGGCTGAGAGCACTGACACCTCTGTGCTCACTAAAGGGCCTCTTGCCCTGGAAGTGGCTGAGGGCACTGACACCTCTGTGCTCACTAAAGGGCCTCTTGCCCTGGAAGTGGCTGAGGGCACTGACACCTCGGTGCACACTACTGGGCCTCCTGCCCTTGAGGGGGTAACTATGGCCGTCGCCAAAACGTTACTTGGGACTGAAACCTGTTCAGTCCCACCCCACTGCTGACGATGGTTGTCCCGCCTGCAAGGTCGTTGCCGATCCTTGTTCACCTGGTGTCAGGGCAGTTGTGGGGAAAAGGGGCGCAGGTCAGTAGTGGACTGGTGACCCTCTTGCCCTGGGTCACTAGCACCCCCGTTGTGTCTTCCTGGGGTGGTGGTGTGGCGGTGGCCCGGAGGTGGGGTGGTGGGTGGCGGGGTGGGTGGTTCAGCGGCGGGCATTTTAATACTCGTAGACGGAAGGAGGACTTGCTAAGAGACCTTGGTGATTAATGACTACAGTCACAGGTACAGTTCGTGTCTTGGATTTATATTTAACACTCTGTATGAGGCCCACAGCTGTACAGAACCTTCTCTGAGTAAGAGTCCACTTGCACTTGAAAATGAGGCATAAGATCCAGCACTTTATTATTTGCCAGCATATATACATAATACATGTGAAGGAGCTCCCTTCAGGAGGCTCTGCACTGAGTGGCTATCCAAATGAGTTTCAGTAACTCAATAAACGATATATTACATTGGGTAGTAACCATTCTCTCGGGCATGGAAGCATACGTTCCTTTCTCATATCCTGCGATTAAAGCAAAAAAAAAAAAAAAAATTGGTTTGATCACGCTTTTTCTAATGCTGTCCACAAAAAGTCATACAAAAGGTACTGGAGCCAACCCACCCCTGAATCTCATCTCTTATGTTTCTGCCCGGAATCGTGCTAAGTCTGTTCATTGTTCTGCTAAAAATAATTTCATTCGTACTAAACGCTCTGAACTCTACAAGTCAGATTGTTCCCGCTCCTTCTAGCACCTTGCCAAATACTTTTCTTACAAATTTACCTCATCATCCTTCCCTCCTCTTTTCCACTCTGATGGCTTTGTAGTTATTTCTTCTATGGATCAAACAGAACTCTTTGCTCACATTTTCTCCTCCAGTTCCACCTTAGACGATTCTGGTGCTGTTACTCCATCATTTTCCCCCTCTGGCTTCCTCATGGATGACATTAAAATGTCTTCACTTAATGTATTTTCTACCATCACTGGCCTTAATAATAAGAAGGCATGTGGACCTGATGGGATTCCTCCTGTTGTCGTCAAGAACTGTGTTTCCATGCTTTCACCCTGCCTTGGTAAACTCTCGTCCCTGTCTGTCAACTTGTACCTTTCCTTCTTGCTGGAAGTTTGCTCTCTTTTAACCTGTCCCAAAGAAGGACGACCTTTCCCATCCCTCTAACTATCGCCCTGTTGATTTAACATCCCTTGTTACAAAAGTTTTTGAGTCTATTCTTAACAAAAAAATTTTAAGGCATCTTTCTTATTACAACCTTCTTTCTGATCGTCAGTATGGGTTCCGTCAGGAATGCTCCGTTGGTGATCTTTTCATCTACCTTTCAGACTCCTCGTCATGTTCCTCTCGGTATTTAGGCGAAAGCTTTGTCATTGCACTTGACATCTCAAAGGCTTTCGGTTGAGTCTGGCATAAATCTTTAATTTCAAAACTGCCGTCATACTTTTTTTTATCCTTCTATCTGCCTGCATCTCCAGCTTTCTTTATGGTCATTCTACAGTTGCAGCTGTAGACGGCCACTGCTCTTATCCTAGAGCAAGGGTCTGGAAACTGGGGCAAATTACCCCCAGTTGGATAAATCTAAAAATCTTGTGGGTAATGCGTGAGATGTGAGAGGTAATGCGCGTGGTATATTACTGTTTTTTCATATAAATGGTGTAAGTTTCAGTGAACAAGATGTAAAACCATATATCAAGTATTATGATATTTGTTGCTTAACTGTCATAATATTGGCAGATGTGTACACAGACTTTTTTTTTTCTTTTTTTTACTTTTAAGTCTCGGGGTAATTTCATTTTACTCAACAAAATTTTGGGATAATACTCTAAAACGTTCCCCGACCGTTGTCGTAGGGCTATAAACAGTGGTGTTCCTCAGGGCTCTGTCTTATCAACAACTCTCTTCTTTTTATTTATTAACCCAAGGTGTCCCAACAACGTATGGATATGCTGCCACATCTTGTCACAGTGACTCCCGACAACATATCCATACATTTTGCAATTGCGAGGTCCATCATTTGCACATTTTTCAAGTTTCATGGGTGATTTTTGGTAGGCATATGTGGGAGACCTTCCTCTACCCAAAGCCAGGTGGGGATAATGCCTGGCCCCACCTGACCTCCCCTCCGCATGCCATTTTCTCGGCAACTCACTTGTCATCAGTGACCTGGCCAGTAAAGACATGTCGCACCACGGTCTCTCCAATGACGAAATTCAAGGTGAAAGTGATTTCCGAGGTGGACAAAGAAGAAACAAGCCAGAGGAAGAAACAAGCAGAAGTGATGGGGAGGTAACGCCGTAAAGGAAAGTGCCATATGTTGATGTGTTTAGTAAGTGAACAACGCTTATATCGCCTATATTATTGTGTGAAAATCAATATACTCTTGTACTACATATAAATTCGTACCAAATAAATAAATATTTACATACAGTGAGTGGTTTGGAATAGTTACCCCTCTCAAGAAAACGTCTTCTCTGAAGCCTGGCCTGAGAAAACTCGGTACCAAGGTGAGGGTACTGTTAAATGTATTGGTATTTCTAAGGTCAACTGAGCACTTTCTGTATTTTCAATGTTTCTCATGAAGAGTGGATGTATTAACTAAAAAAAAATCTTTTAAAAAATCCGCCATGACTGGGGGGGAGACATTGGTGAAAATCTGCCAGGATGCAGTGGGTTAATGACCTAAGCTGTACATCTAACCCTGCCCACTCATTTGCTGATGACTCCATCCTTCACCTTTCCATTCACTTCCCACTGCGTCCATTTCAACATATACTTCTACAAACAGGGGATGAGGCTATGGCACACCTAATGTCTGACTTGGCTCATATCTGATTGGGGTAAAAGTAATCTTTCTGTCTTTAACCCCCCACGTGCCAGCTATTTTTAGCCGTATGGGTCACCCCAGTGCCGGCCATTTTTCGACCTTTTTTTGGGGGGGCTAAAATGATAGATTTTGATGTGGAAACAAAGAATTTCGCCATTAAAATGCTCACCGAGGCTCGGAAATGAGTTTTATTGATTCCTGCATATTCATGTCTAGGTATAGCCGCTCTCTCACGCTCACCACGTATGTGAGAGAAAGCCGTTTTCTATGTAAGTTAAACTCAGGTATTTATGCTGGAAAGGTATAGCAATGTTCAGTACACTTTTCCGATTACTTATTACTTCAGCATCTATCACAATTTGCGTGTCTTTCTCACTGTGAATCAGGGACATCATTTCAATTTTCCTTGTGGGGGCATAGGCTATTTAGGAGGCCCCCCTACTCCCACCTCCCCACATGGTGGCCAGCAAACTATTTGAAGCCATATGCAAAGCTATATTTAGAGAATTAAATCAGTAAACAAGTATATATACTGTATATAATTATTTATTAAACCAATTACTTCCTGTCACACACACTAATGGATATTCTAGCACTGGCAGTATTTCTGTGTGAAGTTGATTATGTAATTTAAAGTGCATGGTAAAGCACATATCACTGCATTATAATATGCTAATGAACTTGGATAATAGACCAAATAGCAATTATAATATTAGTATTGGTGGAAGCTTAAAGTGACTTCATTCTTATAGCCTAATGAAAAGATAATGAATATAGAACTGAGAATGAAAAGTTGTAAACCTGTAACTGAATTCAAAATGGAAAGCTTTTAGCTTACCCTGCTCAGGTAGAGCCGGGTCTCTGAGACCCCCCCCCCAGGTTGTTTGGTAAACTACCTTCTAAACACCCGGGAACCCTGTACCCCCCAATAGCTGCCTGACTTCATGTACCCATGTATGGGCTGAAACGGCAATTTCGAGCTCTTCTCCGTTTCCTGTGTAGGGGGGGGGGGCCGTGTGACCCACCTCTACCTTCTTTGTGTGCTTTATTTTGTTCCCTGATTGCAAATAAGGTCGCAGCTTCAGGCACCTCAACATCACACCATGAAGCTCCATGATGCTACTGTCAGTTGCACAACACAAAGTTACAATCAGATTTTGTTTTCATTTTTTCCCTGAATATTTAAAAAAGGAACTGTTTTTTTTATTTTTTTTTTTAATTGGTAAAAATATATAATGAATTAAAAAATTAAGTTTATTTACATGGCTGTATTGCATATACATTGAAGAATGTCACACCATGTTTGGATCTGTCATAAATAAAACAAAAGTGTGTTTTCTGACCTTGTTTCTGACCTGGGTCTGGTAGCCCAGGTCTACCTGAGGCGAAAGGGTGGACAAAGGTCTACCTGAGGAGGTGTAGCCCCAAAACTACCATGAACCATATAAAGTAATGTGAAAAGTAAGCTCTACACTAAGAGGTGGGAGAAATAAAATGATGGTTATTAAATCTGGAATATGCTCAGGTAAGAAGAGTATATTAATTTCAGAATTCATTAGAGGAAATTGAAAACTAAACTACGTATATTAATTGCATTGAATAATGAATAAACTACTGCAACAGTGGATATCTCCATGATCTCTGCTTTGCAGTTATTTGTAGTGCCCTTTGTGGCCTACATGCCATGGTGAATAGTGCCGTATATTCTACCTAAAGCAGCTTTATACCGCACCAATTCCAAGAGATTATTATGGTTACATGGCAAGATATCATACATTAATTTGACATGTGGGGTCGTGTGTGGGGAGAAGAGAAGACGAAAGGGGATGCAAGGAACAGCATGGTGGAATGAAGAGGTGAGAGAGGCTGTGGCACAAAAGAAGAAAGCATATAGTGAGCGGATGAGAAACAGAAGTGTGGAAGAAATTGATAGACGGATGTGAGATTTATATATAGAGAGGAAGAGAGAGGTGAAAAGATTGGTAAGAGAGAATAAGAGAGTGGATGAGGAATCTGAAAGGAATTTGAGTGCACAATGGAGGGAACGTAAGAAAATGTTCTGGCAGGAGGTAAAGAGTCTTAGACAGGGTGTCAAAGGAGTTAGTTAGGGAGTGAAAGATAAAAATGGTAGATTACTAGTGGAGAAAGGAGGAAAAGCGAGGAGATGGAGGAAACACTTTAGGGTATTGCTGAACATAAAGAATGAAAGTAATGCGAATATAAGTGGCTGGGGAATGGCTGGGAGAAGGAGGGATGTGAGAGAAGAGAGGAAGAAATCAGTAGGATGGAAGTTGTGGAAGCAAAGAAGAAAGTTAAAATGGGTAAAGTCACAGGAATTGATGAAGTGTGTGGTGAAATGCTGAAGCATGGGGAAAAGATAGTAGTAGAATGGATGTGGAAGATGTGCAGATTGGCCTTGGAGGAAGGTAGAGTCCCAGAGGATTGGAAGTCAGGTATAATTATTCCCCTGTACAAAGGAAAAGGGTGAAAGGAAGTATTTGTTAATCATAGGGGTATTTGTGTTCTTCGTGTAATAGGAAATGTATATGGTAGGATACATACTGACAGAGTTAGGGAAATGACAGGAATTAGCTGAAGAACAGGGAAGTTTTAGGAAGGGAAGAGTTTGTGTAGATCAGATATTCATTCTTAGCTCTTCAGTGGAAAAGTTTCTAGAAAAGGGAATGAAGTTGGATGCGGCCATCATGGATTTGGAGAAAGCATATGGCAGGGTGGATACACAAGGATTGTTGAAAGTATTAAGATTTTTTTTTTATGTGAGGAAGAATGAGTAGATGGGAAGTTGTTGAATGCTGTGTGAAGAGTATATATGAGGGTGCTAAGGCTGGAGTGCGTTTGGATAGTGAACTGAGTGAATTTTTCTATTTGAAGCTTGGATTGAAACAGGGATGTGTCATGTCTCCATGGTTGCTCAATCTGTATATGGAAGGGGTAGTAAAAGAGATACAAGGTAGAGCAGTGGATGTTGGAGTGGCCCTAACGAGAGAGGGCAGTGTTTAGAAACTCCCTGTACTGTTATTTGCAGATGAAATTGTTATGTGAAGACGAAGGGAAGCTGCAAGGTTTGGTGGATGAGTTTGGGAGAGTGAGTAAGAAACGGAGTCTAAAGGTGAATGTAGGGAAGGTTTAAGTTATGGTCTTCGAGAGAAGTGAAGTCAGTGAATGTACAGTGAGGTTCTATGAGGAGGAAATGGAAAATGTGAGTGCATTGAAGTACTTGGGTAATGTGATGAGTAAGGATGGAAGTTTGGCGGATGAAGTGCCCGAAAGGGTACAACAAGGAAGAAATGTTGCTAGTTCCTTGAAAGCAGTGATAAGAAACAGGGAAGTGAGCATGGAAGTGAAAAAGTTACTACATGACAGTATTGTGATACCAACTCTAACAAATGGAGGTGAAGCTTCCACCTTGTTGGAGGGGACACAAGTCAAGAGTGAGAGCAGTGGAACTGAGTTATTTGAGAGATGCATGTGGAGTCACATGGAGAGACAGACTGACAAATGAGGAAGTGAAGGAGCATTGTGGTGTGGATGCGGATGTGATAGGAAGCGTTAGGAGAAACACGCTGACGTGGTTTGGCCATGTGGAGAGGATGAAGAGTGAGAGCTTGACGAAGAGAGTGTATGTGAGTGAGGTGGGGGAGAAGAGGCAGGGGAAGGCCAAGGATGAGATGGAGGGATGGAGTGGAGAGGTATTTGAGAGACGGGTGTGTGAGCTGGGAGCAGGGCAGTGAAATGGAGGGGGACAGGGCGACACGGAGGTGATATGATTGTGGCCACTCCTTACGGGATTAAGGTGTCTGGCAATAGATAGGTAGATAGAAGTGTGTTCTTACGTACTTTACCAGCCCTTACAGAATGAACTCCCCACAGTGTCTGCTGTCTGACTGGCTGGCCGCTGGCTTGTGGTGCCTATCGTGTCCAGACCACGTTACCGTGATATAAAGAAAACACTCGACCTTTTAATTCTGACGTCGAACCACAAAATAAAATAAAACCATGCTTTCGTGTATACTTCTATTTTTCTTTTTTGTGAGGCATACATGTCACTCGAGTGTTTGTAGCTTAGATTTTGTCATATAGATTTTGTAAAAAAAAAAATGCTTACTTGGTTCTGATGCTATCCTGCCACACCCCCTACCGTCCCCTTTTTCCTCACGGTCCCATGGTACCTCCCCTCCCGTCTGGATCTTTCCACATCCCACTTTGGGAACCACTGATCTAAATGAACTCTTAAGACTCCTATCTACAGGTAGGTACTTCTTATGATGAAGAAAAACTTTTAATGATAGCCAGAATAAAATAATAGATTGGCAGCTTGATACTGAAGTTAACTGAACAGGGGACTAAGAACATATTTACATTGACATCCTTTAATATGCCTAGTAAATTATTGTGATTATTACACACACACACACACACACACACACACACACACATAGACACACACACACACACACACACACAAACAAGATATATTTCACTCAAAAAGTACTGAGGCTAAATACAAATTATTTTTAATTTCATGACGTTAACCTTATATTATTTCATTAACTGTAGTTGATTTGGAGGCCCCCTCAGAAAGCTGGGGGGGGGGCAAGCGCCCCTTGCTGCCCCCCCCAAATGACGCCCCTGCTGTGAATGCATTATCTTACACTTACTTGAAGATAGGCACAACCTGACTTCATTACATACAGTCCTGGCACTTACAAGACAGTATTTACAACTTGACTTCACTATATAGTTCTTACACTTATAAGAAAATATTTACAACTTACAGTTACATGAAAATATTTACATAATGCCTTCACTACAGTATGTACAGCACTGGGTGAGGCAAACAGGCAGAGTGAGGAAGAGCGAGCGTGAGAGGGGGAGTGAGTGAGTGTATGGCTTTGACAGCCTGGGGGATGGTAGAGGAACAGTTACCTTAGGTGCCTGCCAATTTTTACCCGCGAATCTTGAAGAATGCGGTCACAGTGAAGTTTTTTATTTTAAACCGTTTTAAAATGGCATTGGCACTGGCTGTGGAATTATGTCAGACCATTTTAAAACTTCACTGGCACACGGCGGGTTAATACGTCAAAAACTCAGTTCTTACATCTTACAGCCAGAATAAATATTCTACAGGAGTATCCTCTAATTTTCATCAATATCCAGCTCAATCCTGCATCATCTTTAATCATATTTGGGTTCTCATTCTCGTGGGATTTATCTTGGGAAGATCATATTACCTCTCATGGAAAAATCTTCTTCCAAGAGATTACGTGTGCTAAGCCAACTCCGTGCCTTATTTACCCCTGCACGGTTGTTTACTGTTAACAAGCGATATTTGCCAGTTAGGCAGCCAAAATATTTCTTGACGGTTTTTGTACCGTAGGTTTCGGTACGAGTCAGAGTTGCCAGTTTGCCTGCTGTTTGTGAGTTTAGTTGTTTTGTAAGTTATACATTGATTTTTATGCTCTTTTTCTCAATATTATGTTATTTATGCTATTGTTTGTTAAATTATGTAATTGAAATTAAGTCTGTATGGTAAATGATTTACAGTGTTGTGTACTGTAAGAAAACTGGCATGTTTTGGTTGTCTCCGAGTTGGTAACTGTGCTCTCACTCTGGAATACACCAGAACTGTGGAGAAGTAGATAATTCAAGAACAATGCAAGCTTATATAAGGATGGGGAGGAGACTAGAGTTAGCCCAGTTGGTTTTCAGTTCAGTTTGAGTGTAGTTCAGTATCAGTGCAGTGTTTGTGGAAATAGTGAAGTGTTGTTAGCAAGCATTGTCAGTGCAGTGCAGTCTGCATATTTTCGGTACTTGTTGGCAAAGAGTGAAGTATTGTTGTCAAGTATTAACCTGTCACATCCCAAGCTATTTCGCACCTCTGACACCCCCCCAATCCCGAGGTATTTTCGAAAAAAAAAAATTTAGCTAAAACCTCCGCTTTTGGTGAGAAACATCGAAAATTCATAGAGATATCGCTCACCTGAGGTTTAAAATACTCGATCCAGGTACCAGTACCTCCTTACCTGACTGGGTTTTCTAACAGGCTGGCACCAAAGAAAACGAGTTCTATGGGAAGGTAACTATTTCACACCACTCATAAGCGGTATTTATTTATTTACTTGGTACGAATTTCATATGTAGTACGAGAGTATATTGGTTTTCAAACAGTAATATAGGCATTATAAGCATTGTTTCACTCACTAACTCATCACCATAACTGACCTTCTTGTGCCACATTACCTGATCATTATTTCTGACTGTTTCTTCCTCTAATGCTATGTAAACTTTGTCCTCCACATTGTCATCGATTGGGGAATCACTCTGGCCCTGAATGTCTTTACTGGCCAGGTCACTGGTAACAGGTGAATTGCCGAGAAAATGGCCTGAGGGGGGGAGGGGGGGAGGTTATCCAGCGTAAGGCATTGTCCCCGCTTGGCATCTTGTAGAGGAATAGAGGAAGGTGTCCCGTGTATACGTACGAAAAATCAAGTGCGAAAATTGAAAATTGTGCAAATTAGGGACCTTGCAATTGCACGATGTACCAGTACGTCATCGGGACTGGCAAATGCAAAATGTTGCAATGTACCCATATGTCGACGGGACTGGGTGGGTTAAATGTAACTGCAGTTGGTAAAGTTTCTATAACTCCAGTGCTCATGAAAACAGTGAAGTTGGAAAACATTAATTAAGTGTAGTTATTTCGAGAATAAAGACAGTGAATTTAAGAACACAGTGTTTTATCTTCGCCTGAGCTGATCCTGTGTACTGTACACCTAAAGGCTGACCATAGGAAGAACAACTCACTGAGCAACTATACTACTTCTGTTGGAGCCTGTGGTAGTGTGGGGAGGGGATGTAACACTGGTGCCAGGAGTGTGGATTTTTAGAAAGTGCTGCAGTGAGTTTAACCTTTGACATGGACGCAGAAGGTATCCAGACAAGAGGCAAAGCTAGGCAGGAAGAGGCACTACTGGGTGCAATTATGAAACTGCTACAAGCACAAAATGTCCAGTTACAAGCACAGAGTCTACAACTACAAGAACAATTAAAGGCCTAAAGTGTACAATTACAGGCACAGACTGAAGGACAGCAAGAACTCAAAAAACAATTACAGGCAGAGAATGAAGGTTAGAAAGAACTCAAAGAACAACTAGAGGCACAACGTGAGGAACAAAAAGAATGATATGAACAATGCCAAGAGGCATTTACAGGAGCAACAGAGAGAAGTACAACTGAGGGTGCAAGGACAGCTAGATGCATTCATGGGGGAAATGAAGGAAGAACAACAACAGCCTGAGGAGGAAGTAGATGCCAAGCTAGGGCAGCAGAAGCATGGGGTAAGCAATAATGTGATGGAGTATAAACAGTACGTAGATGACCAATTGAAGACAATTAGTGAGGAAATAGTGATGGAGTGCAAACAGCATGTGGACAACCAGCTGAAGATTAGTGAGGGAATAGTGATGGAGTGCAGACAGCATGTAGATAACCAGTTGAAGTATGTAGTTGACCATGTGAAGATAATTAGTGAGAAAACTGAGGCTGTAGAGAAATACTGCACTGCTGAGCCTCAGGTTAGTGTACAGAGGACATATAAAAGGAAAGGACAGTGTACATTATGGTGAATCTTGACTTATCCCAGGCATCTAAAGGTAGCATTACAGGGTTGAATGATCAGAATGCGGACGTTTTAAGTCCTGGCATTAATTATGATCCTCCAGTTTTTAGGACTCAAACCAGTGAAGTGCATGGCTATAATGGGGGTCCAATTAAAATGAAACCTCAGGAATTTGATGATAAAGTATCTTGGGAAGCTTACCATGCACAGTTCGAGTTACTTGCAGATGAGAATGGTTGGGATGATAGGCAGAGGGCAGTGCAGCTTGCTACTAGTGTCAAGGGTGCTGCAATGGAAATTCTGGGCCAGATGTCAGTGATGAAGAGGAACAGTTATCATTCCCTAGTAGAAGTACTTGAGCACAGATATGGAACCATGTACCAGACTGAGGTTTACAGAGCAAGATTCCGGAGCTGTGTACGGGCTCCAGGAGAATCCCTACAGCAGCTTGCTTATGACCTGGAGATTATGGCATACAAGGCGTACCCTGGAGCAGCACCTAACCTGTTGGCTATTTTACTGAAGGACCAGTTCATCGATGCTCTTGATAGTGCAGAGTTGAAAGTGCAAGTGAAGCAGGCACAACCAAGAAGCATGCAAGAAGCATTAGCCAGGGCTCTAGAATTTGAGTCCTACATCAGGTCCAGTACATCCACCTTTCAGGCAGGTTGTAGTACGGGATTCAAGGCAAGAAAGGGGCAGGTATGTGAAACGGAGAAATTTGAAGGAAGTTGCTGGTATTGTGAAAAGCCAGGACACAGAAAAGAGGACTGGTACAAGTGCAAGAGGGAACAGGAGATGACCAAAGGGGGTCGCTGGTTCTGTGGGAAGCAAGGACACAAGAAGGAGGATTGTCACAAATGGAAGAAGGAGCAAGAACAGAGCAGTGCAAGGAAATCTTCAATTGTAACAAAAGCGTGTTGGACATGTAGTGAGGTGGAACACTTCAGTTCTGAGTGTCCAAAGAAGAAAAAGGATGATAAGAAGAAGGTTGCAGAAGACCAGAAAGAAGTGGAAAACTAGTGGAGGCTGGTGTGAAGGGGCAATCACCAGCCAGCTTTTCCCAAGTAGCCCCACCACCGAGAAAATGCAAGAGGACAGGAATCAACACTGTACGAATAGAAGGAAGGATAGACGGAAGGAAATGTTCCCTGGTGATTGATTCGCTCTCAGAGAAGACTTCTGTGAGGCCTGATGTGTTACATCATCGGTATCTGCCTGAGCCATCAAAACAACTGTGTGGCATAACTGGGCACAATGCAGAACAGAGGGGACCCCTAAATGTCCGGATTGATGTGGCAGGGCAAGAGGCTACTCTTCCAGTCTGCGTGGCCGACATGGAGGATCCTTGCCTTCTGGTTCTGGACTGTCTGATGTCCATGGGATATGAGCTGGACTTCTGCTCCATGAAGCTGAAGGTTCGAGGACGGTCAGCTCATGTCATGGCAGTGAGACGTACCAGCTCTGGTGGCGAGGTGAGGGCACTCTGCACTACAGTGATACCCCCAAAATCAGAACTACTGCTCCAGTGCAAGGTGAGTGGCTCTTTTGATGGTTGTCTAGGGGTAATGGAGCCCGATGTACAGTGCAAGACAAAGGCCACAGTGATGGTGGAGAGAACACTAGTAGAAACAGGTGCAGATGGAGTGCCGGTTGTGGTGGCCTATTTCTCCTGTGAGCCACAGAAGATCAATGAGGAAGAAACTGTGGGACTATGTCAGGCAGTGGACCCTGAGTGCCATCAAAGGAAGACCTGTAAAAGGAGAGTAGTCAAGGAAGATGGGTAAGTGCCAGACCACCTACAAGACCTATAGTATTTTCGAGGAGTTGCCAATGCCTGGATGGCTCAGAAGTGCTCAAGTTGAGGGAGCTGCTGACAAAGTTTGCTGATGTCTTCTCCACCGGAGACCTAGACCTGGGGTGCACTGAACTGGTGCAACATAGTATAGACATCGGGGGTCACCACCTGATTAAACAGCCAGAGTGGAGGATGGCGCCAACCCAACAGCAGGAAATGGAGAAGGTGATGGAGGATCTCCAAAGTCAAGGAGTAATAGATAAGTCCAGCAGTCATTGGGTATCAGCAGCGGATCCAGTAAGGAAAAAGGATGGCTTAGTAAGGTGCTGTATAGATTATCGAGCCCTGAATGATGTCACAGTGAAAGACGCATACCCCGTCCCAAGAACTGATGACACCTTGGATGCTCTATCAGGAGCTAAGTGGTTCTCCACCTTAGACATGAAGGCAGGATAACATCAGGTCAAGGTTGCAGAGATGGACAAAGAGAAGACAGCCTTTTCATGCAGGCACAGAATGACGAGAAGTAGACTGTAGCACCAGTCGAGCAGGGCAGGACTCCCAAGGTGGATGGAAAGCTGATGACAGGGAGAGCTGGAGCTCCCATTTCATCAGCCCTCAGGACAAGTTCCTGATCATCCTCCTTCCCTGAACTTTATCAGTGTTTCAGTAACACAGAGAGTAGGCCAGCATGCTCTCCAATACAAGTTTCTTTATCAACATTAAACCACGTGCACAGTACACACTACACTTCCATTTCAAAATTAAATAAATGAAAAGTTGAGCACTACAACAATGCCTCGGAGGCCCTGGTGGGAGGGAGGACCATAAATGTCCCCACCATCCGCCCCTCTCCTGGTGACGACTCTTTGAGCTGTCTGGATCCACTGTCTGACTCTCTTCTTCATTTCTGCAACAATCACGGCCTTTTCTCTAAGTTTCTGTCTGTTGAACACCACCTCTCCTCCTCTAAACCTAACCTTTCCTTCCTTACTGAGACTCAGCTGTCTGAGGCAACTGACAGCAAACCCTTCTCTGTACCCTCGTACTTCCTCTATACTCATTTCAAAGCCAAAGATGGATGTTGCGTATATGTACACAACGACCTATCTTGCTCTCGTGTTCCTGAACTTGATTCTTCTGAATTCTCTATTCTCTGGCTTCGGCCCTCCTGTCATTCTCTGAATAAATATATATGCGCTGTTTACTTATCTCCTAATTCTACTGACTATCAAAAATTCTTCGACTATCTTACTTCTACGATGGAACACATTCTATCCATTTCTCCTTTCTCTGAAATCGCCATTCTAGGAGATTTCAATGTTCACCAGCACCTTTGGCTCTCCTTTCCTTTCACTGATCCACCTGGTGAACAAGCCTTCATCTTTTCTATCCTTAATGACCTAGAGCAGCTTGTACAGGACCAAACCCATATCCCTGACCACCTTGGAGAGAGCTCAAACATACTTGACCTCTTCCTTACAACTAATCCTTCTGCTTACACTGTTAATCTTTTCTCTCCACTGGGCTCCTCCGATCATGACCTTGTTACTTTAACCTGCCCTATTGCTCCTGCATGGCCTGTGCACCCTCCAAAGAAACATCATCTGTGGCACTTTGGAGCTGCTGATTGGGAGGCCCTCAGGCAGTACTTCTTTGATTTTCCCTGGAATGATTATTGCTTCCATGGCCAGGAGCCATCTGGGTGTGCCTTGCACATTACGGAGGTTATTCTCTCGGGCATGGAAGCATACATTCCTTTCTCATATCTCTGACTAATGCAAGAAAGCCTTGGTTTAACCACGCTTGTTCTAATGCTGTCCGCAACAAGGAGAGGGCCTATAAAAGGTACCAAAGCCAATCCACCCCTGAATCACATCTTTTTTTATGTTTCTGCCCGGAATCGTGCTAAGTTTGTTTTCGCTCTGCAAAAAATAATTTCATCCGTACTAAATACTCTCAACTTTCCAACTCGAATTCTTCCTGCTCCTTCTGGCACCTTGCCAAAAACCTTTCTAGCAACTTTACCTCATCATCCTTCCCTCCTCTTTTCTACTCTGATGGCTCTGTAGTTATTTCTTCTACTGATAAAGCAGACCTGTTTGCTCAGACTTTCTCCTCCAGTTCCATCTTAGACGATTCTGGTGCTGTTCCTCCGTCACTTCCCCCCTCTGACTTCCTCATGGCTGACATTAAAATTTCTTCAGCTGATGTATTTTCTGCCATCACTGGCCTCAATACTAATGAGGCATATGGGCCTGATGGAGTCCCTCCTGTTGTCCTCAAGAACTGTGCTTCTGTGCTTACATCCTGGCTAGGTAAAGTCTTTCGCCTTTGTCTTTCTACTTGAACCTTTCCTTCTTGCTTGAAGTTTGCTCTCATTCAGCCGGTCCCAACGAAGGGTGACCGTTTCCAACCCTCTAACTATCGTCCAATTGCTTTAACATCCTGTATCTCAAAAGTTTTCAAGTCCATTCTCAACAGAAAAATTTTAAAGCATCTTTCCTATTACAACCATGTTTATGATCGTCAGTATGGGTTCCGTCAGGGACGCTCCACTTGCGATCATCTCACCTACCTTTCAGATTCCTGGTCATCCTCCTTTCGGGACTTTGACGAAAGCTTTGCCATTGCACTTGACATCTCAAAGGCTTTCGATCGAGTCTGGCATAAATCTTGAATTTCCAAACTGCCCTCTTACAGTTTCTATTCTTCTATATGTGCCTTCATCTCTAGCTTCCTCTCTGGTCGTTCTATAGCTGCTGTTGTAGACGGCCATCGTTCTTCTCCTAGATCTATTAACAGTGGTGTTCCTCAGGGCTCTGTCCTATCACCAACTCTCTTCCTTTTATTCATCAATGATCTTCTAAGCTGTACATCTCACCCTATCCACTTGTACGCTGATGATTCCACCCTTCACCTTTCCATTCGGTTCCCGCAACGTCCATCTCAGCAGTTACTTCAACAAACAAGGGATGAGGCTATGGCACACCTAATGTCTGACTTGGCTCGTATCTCTGACTGGGGTAAAAATAATCTTGTTGTTTTTAATGCATCAAAGACTCAGTTTCTACACCTATCAACCCGTCAAAATCT
>NC_136967.1:52798783-52833783 GCF_032717465.1 Coenobita brevimanus | reverse complement strand
TATAGATAGATAGATAGATCTTTCCTGAGACAGACTATAGTGGGCTGAGAACAACCCTTATAAGCAGCACCAGAAACCACTGCACAGCGCAAAGGTCAGAGTTTGGTGTGGTGTGATATCCAGTAGAGTTATTGGGCTATTCTGTTTTCAAAAATGGGGATGGTGTAAATGTGACTGTCAATAGTATACGATAGTGCAATGCTGGATGATTTCTTACATGAATCTGGAGAAAGAAACACGGATGTGGGACTTAGTGTGTATTGACGTTTCGCCTCATGGCTTCCTCAGAATACAGTTGCTGAATATGCACCATATTTCCTGTATATACAGCAGAAGGCAGTGGGGTTGTGAGGAGGGTGAGGTATGGGGTAGGGGTGGTAGGGGGGGGAAGGTAGGGTAAGGAAGGTGAGGTCCAGGGGAAAGGGATTACAGATCACGGCACAAGGACGGAGAGAAACAAGGGACAGGTGAAGTGGGAAATCGTTAGGGAGGTGGAAGGAATGCTGGGTAAGGAAATAGAGGTCACAAGAGGAAAGAGTTTACCGATCCCAGCACAGGTGTGTGTGTGTGTGTGTGTGTGTGTGTGTGTGTGTGTGTGTGTGTGTGTGTGTGTGTGTGTGTGTTTGTGCACAAGTGTTGTATATGTGGGCAAGTAGTTTGGTGAAGAGAGGGGATGGGGATGGATGGGAAGGAAGGAGGGGTGGTGTTTTGAGTTTAGCGGGGTTTGCTTGAGGAAGCTGTCCTATTGACAATATATTTGGCCACAGAATCCGATAGGTGACAAGATCCCTTCTTCTGTTCAGTGGTACTGGAACATACTATAACAGTTGCCTCCAGATATTTGCGTCTTTTTAAGTCTGCTTCCCTGTACAAAATTTTAGCATTTTCCCATTCCATTACGTGACCTGTATTAAATCTGTGAGCTACACATGCGTTGTTGGCGTTGTACCGGCTCATTGCATACAGTACTTGTGTTCTTGTATTCTCTCTTCCAAATCACGCCGTGTTTCACCTATGTAGACCTTACCGCATACTGTACATGGAATGGAGTTAACACCTCTCTCGCCTGTGTTGCTGGTTAGGACCTTGTGTCTGACCAGATCACCAACTATCTGAGATGTCCTAAATGCTACCTCAGTTCCTGAACTTCTTAAAAACCGAGCGATGTTGTTGCTCGTGTTGTTTTTGGGCCGGATTATACGTGTCATATCACTGGATTTCTCAGCCGTTGCCCGTTCCCTGATAGCCCTGGCATGTTTTCTGGCACTGGATAACATGTGTTTTGGATACTTCAGTTTAGAAACTGTGCTATCTATGTACTGGAATTCCTCTTTTAAATAATCTTCACTGCAAATCCTCAAGGCTCTGAGGTAGAACCCTGTTAATACACTTTTCTTTATCCTAATGTTATGGCTGGAATAATAGTGAATAAGGTCATCCCTATTTGTGGCTATCCTACACACTTTACATGCCAACTTACTGTCGGTCCTAATGAGCAAGGTATCCAGAAAGGGCAAGGAACTGTTAGCGTCTTCTTCAAGGGAATACTGAATTGACGGTTCCACTTCATTAAGTCTATCTGTCCCGCAGATTGTCTGTGTCGAAGCGTCTGGGTGCATTGACCAAGATAACGTCAACATACCGCAGCCATGTGACGGTGTTCGGGATGAATCGTTTGTAGGGACCAGCCTCCAGCGATTCCATGAAGAAGTTAGCTAACACAGCACTCAGTGGTGACCCCATAGCCATTCCAAAACTTGCTTGTAGAAGGTATCATGAAACTTAAAGTAATTAAGATTTATGCACATTTCGACCAATTTTAGGAAATCGTTTGTCAGTACGGGTAGGTCAGTTTCATTATCAATTATTATTTCATGCAATAAGAGTATTAGTTTATCCGTGGGCACTTTCATAAAGAGGGATTTCACATCAAGACTGGTCAGGTTCTTGTTTTTGATGTTAATGTCTTTTATTTTCATCTTAAGGTCACCAGAGTGTTCCAAGTTTAGCAGAAAGCATTTTGGCCAGTCTCCCAGCCGTTGGCGTGGTGCACTGCCGATTCCCCGAAGTGACTGGTCGCATGGGAATGCCAGGCTTGTGTGTTTTAGGGAGAACATACATCATGGCAGGCCGTGGGTTGCTGCATATGAGGTGAAGCAACTTCTTGCCCTTCTCCATCTTCCCTAGTATTTTTCTACACTGTTCGTTAAAATCCACTGACGCCTTTTTAACCTCTGCTTCTTCTACGACGGTGTAGGTGTCTCTGTCAACTAGAAGCTCACCCTTTTATCTGTGTATGCACTGTTGTCCATCATGACTCCTCCTCCTCCCTTATCTGATGATGAAATCCTGACGTTTGCTTCCTCACCTAAGTCTTCAGGGCCTTCCAGTGGCGCCTGGGTATCGACATGCCGTTGATACTGTCAGCCACTGTAGCTGTGATGATTCCCTGAACAAAGCCTTGCTGGAAATCACTGTCACTGCGGCGGCGATTATTGGCAATCAGGTCGACGGTAGTGTTCTGATTGTAGATGCCAATACCATATTTGAGACCCAAACTTAGAGCCTCAGTTTCCATTTGGTTCAATTGCCTTCTAGACAGGTTTTGAATGAAGTCAGATCTGCTTCCTTCCTTCCACCTACTTCCTCTGCATGAGGCATTAAGCTTCCTTTCTAGCCTTCGTTTCTGCAACTCGTTAAAACGAGTTATGTGTCTCCTTATAACCTCTGCTGCCTGTTGTGATACTATACCACTCACTGTGCTCCCAAACTGATGCGCTGTCTTGAAGGCGAGTGAAGTTTGTTCTGATAGTTGCCTCTTACACTCACTTAGGTATGTGTGAAGCGCTGGAGGATAGGGGTGACAATCTGACAGTAGTTGCTTAGGTGTCGATTTGGGGGGAAGTTTTTCAGCAATGCAGTCAGAAAGTTTCTTATGTGGCAATATTTGGCCCCCTCGTTCACCTGACCTTTCAGCACCTGATTTCTTCCTGTAGGGATACCTGAAGAGCAGGGTCTATGAGACACTTTCGGCCAACATCCGTGTGCTGAAGCAGCATATCCAGATGGCCATAGAAGACACTACACAGAAAATCCTACAACGGGTGATGCGTTCCCTGCCAGGTAGAATGTAACAGCGTTTAGAAAATGAGGGTGGCCATCTTGTGGAAATTATTTTCAAAACTAACACATCAACTTAAACTTCATACATTTCTGAATCTTTCTGAGCCTATAATATTATCGTTTACCTAACACAATGGTTTAATAATAAATTTAAAAACCGCAAGATGTTTCTGCCCTACCATACACATACAGTGGCGTTGCCAGAAAGTTGAAAAGGGGAGGGGGTTATCTTTTTAACCGTGAAGCCCATGACTTTGGCGAGCGCAGTGAGCCTGTACAGCTAGGGGTTCGGGCGGGGGGAGCTGTAAGCCCCCCCCCCCTCGTGAAAATTTTGCATATTGGCCAATTGGAATGGGTATACGACATAAATATAGCATATTCTAAAATCATTTTTAAGTACTCTGTGCCACTGAGTTATGATTCAGTCTCTCCAATAACCTTATACTACTAAAATTCAAACACTCACATTTCGATCACACTACTTTACAACTGCAATAAACTAATAACAAATTATATATATATATATATATATATATATATATATATATATATATATATATATATATATATATATATATATATATTGCAAAAGGGGGGCCATGGCAGCATCCCCCTCGGTACGCCACTGTGTGAATATATATATATATATATATATATATATATATATATATATATATATATATATATATATATATAATCAGCCGTTGCAGTTACACTGCTGAACGAATGCCTTCCTCAACCGTCTCCATGAATTCCTTGAGTGAGCCTTAGATCAAAAAGAAATTAAGGTTTGATATACAGTATATGGCAAACTTAAACCATACAGCATAACTGTTTTGTACAGTCGCACTAAGAAGTGACGCCAGAGTATCGAGAATATTTCGGTAATGCACATACTCTTCATTATATTTTTACAAGGTAAAACCTATTTTATAAATTTATTACGGAAAACAGTAAGTAAATGCTGAAGTACCAGTATATTTCAAAATTGTAGGAAGCAACTCGTTAGTTTCAATAATAGGAAATCCCAGACGGAAGTAACTGAAACTTCACAACTATCGCTCACGGAAGTCAGGAATAATTTGATGAGTTCAAAATTTATCCAGTATGAAAACACGCAACAATTTTGGATTAGCGTAAGACTGAAATGGTCTTCAATAAACAATTAAAATGCCATTATTATTTATAAAGTGACTTCTGCTACAGTACTAGGGGATAATTTAAAGTCTTACATTTCAGTTTATGGTTTTTTCCATGGACGATGAAAGAAAGCGGGAAAGCGGCGAAAGTTAGTGGGCTATTATAAATGGTTCGATCAACAAGCACGACTAGACTGACTAAAACGTAACTGGCGGCGCAACTGCCCGGGTTATATGCCGCTCAGCAAGCATGAACGGAGATAACTTTTGCTCAAAGACATGCAATTACTACATTGCATTTGGCCAGTTTTCCATTAAGAAAAATCTCTGGAAGATTTAATATAAGCCAGAGGACTATCAGCAAAAGAAATATAAAGAAAGAACCTCGAAAATTTACCGAGAGTAGGAGCTCCTTTGAGAATGCCAACTTGTGTCATAGCCTAGTATTACCAGAGCATAAACAATTAGCAAGAGTAATAAAACACGGAGGTTCTTAAACAAATCACTGACTTCAAAACTTCCAAATCAGCATTTTCAGTTAAGGACACAGAGGTTTATTTAAAAAGATATTACAGACTAAAAGATAGGGCAAACGTACCGTGTGTGCTTTTGCATTGCGACAGTTTATAAACTCATGTTTTGATACTGTTTTTGTCCTCTTCATTGCCTAATGTAAAAGGGGGTAAACTCCGTCATACCTCCTTACAACTGATAATAGTTTTGCATCAGTTGCCAATCAATTAGCTAATTAGAATTATTATGTAAGATGAGAAGACAAGGAATAGAAGATAGGTCTAGCTGGTAGCCTACCTCTGATAGGATATCTTTACCAAAAACAATTTCATTGTTGCGGCATCCTTACTCTTGCTGTATCAAGAGTCGCAAGAATTTTCCTTGACTGGTCTTCGAAACTTGAGCATCTGTATTTGAAATCCTGGAAGCAAATGCACCAGGAAAACGGGGATACAGTGCGCACCGAGCGCGAAGTACACATTCACTCATCTGGAAACATATTTTACTTCCAACATATCATTACCTCATGTTATTCATTTTACACAATTCTCAGTGTGATATACAACATATTTTATCTGATATGACGTGATGAAGGCACATAATTTTTACCTTATATTCACTAAGTTATCACTGAACGTATGGAAGTGCAGAATGACCAAAGCAATCCGAAACTATGTCATCACTTCATGGAGCGACTGTACGTTCGATACCTTATCTGTAAAAAAAAGGGGGGGGGGGGGAATAAGTTAGCATATTTACAAACAAGCCTGCTGGAAGCATGGCGAGTGTAATGATTTGGTTTGTGTGTGTGTGTGTGTGTGTGTGTGTGTGTGTGTGTGAACTGTATAACTCATTTTTTTTAATCCTAGCTAATGAAACTAAGGGGATATGAACAAAAAAATGCTTTTTAACCAATATGTCAAACTTTAATTGACATGGCAAAGTCCACGTAAACTTTTTCGTCGAATTTGGATCAAATCGGGTGGAGAGGATGAAACTAAGGCGAAAACAAAGGGAGATGATTTTCAGAACAATTGGTCAATGGTCATGGTCACCAGGCAAGGTTAAGTTTTGGGCCTTGTTACTCTATGACTGTATGTGAAGAAAATAAACAGTTTTGACCTGATCTGCCTAAACGTGGTGGAAGATTTGAGCATTATCTAAGGGGTTGGCATATTGTTTTCGAACTCTGTAGGTCAATATTCAAGGTCAGCTAATAAGGTCAACTTAAATAATTTTAATCTGACTTCGACCTGATTTGGTGTAAATGCACAAAATAAAACAAAAGAGGATTAGACTTTGAGGACAACCAGTCAAAGTTTAAACTTACAGAGTTAGGTAAAAAAAAATTTCAGGTCTCACGGGAAGATCAGCCCAAGCAATATTGATTCGATTAAAACAAAGCATTAGTGGAAGAGCTGAAGGTAAAACAAGGACGAAGGAGTTCGATTGTGAGAACGATTAAGTAAGGATCAAGGTTACAGGGGAAGGTCAAAGTCCAACCCCTGTGTGGCTGTGTACGAATGAAATAACTAACGTAGTTTTAATTGATTTGGACCATACTTGGTGGATGACTTGAGGGTTGACCATTTTTTTTTTTTTTTTTTTTTTTTTTTACGAGAAGTCGAAAGCCAATGTGACATGGCAAAATTATGTTAAGGAGTTATTATCCGACTGAAATCAAGCATGGTGGAGGGGCTCAGGGCAAGGCATGGATGATGGAATTTCAATTGTAAGAACAATCAGTCAAAGGTCAAGGACTTCAGAAATGTCATATGTGACCATATAATTCTAATTGCACTGACAATCTAAATATGCTTGATGGAAGGTTTAAGGGTCAGTCTAGGATGAGGAGATTAAATTTTGAGAGCAACAGGTCCTTGAGAATATTAGATTTTCAGAGCAAAAGGTTCATGAGGACATTAGATTTTCAGAGCAACAGGTCCTTGAGAACATCAGATTTTCAGAGCAAAAGGTTCATGAGGACATTAGATTTTCAGAGCAACAGGTCCTTGAGAACAAAGTCAACTCGTATAGTTCTGATTGGATTTGGACTAAACTCGTTGGAAGTGTTAAAGGTCAGACAAAAATTATGTGATCTGTTTTTGAGGATTATAGGTCAAGGTCAAGGTCACAGGGCAAAGACAGAGGCTTGGTCCATAAATGATTTAGAGGGCGCTGGTATTACATTTCTAAGTGCTAATTTTTTGTCTGATGCCACAGCATGTCGACTAGTTTATATAATCTCTCTCTCTCTCTCTCTCTCTCTCTCTCTCTCTCTTGTAAAAAAAGAGGTGAAGTTCAGTATATAGATAACTTTGGCTGGAAACTGCAGTAATAAGCGGCAGTTCTTTTGCCCACGGTGATGTGGGAAAGTAAAGGTAGATTGTACAGCATATACTGGAAGTCCATTGGTATCGAGTACACGCTACGGCATGGGATGGGAATGGAATCGGGTTTAAGTGTGTGTGTGTGTGTGTGTGTGTGTGTGTGTCTGTGTGTGTGATATAGAATGGTCTCTGGTGTGGCTTATTGTTATTTGTGGTCTGGTTAGGAGAGGGGTAGAGAAGTTTTTATTGTTGTTTGTGTGTGTGTGTGTGTGTGTGTGTGTGTGTGTGTGTGTGTGTGTGTTTGAAAGAGAGAGAGAGAGAGAGAGAGAGAGAGAGAGAGAATCATGGGCATAATGAGGTGTATACTATGTGTGTAGTGTGGCATTGTGTTTTGTGGTGTAGTTGCTACGGTAGTATGGTGTGGTGTGTGATGTGATATGGCAACTGTGACTGCGACCCTATTACCTCACTCTGAATCATTAATTTTAATCATCTGTTTGAATTTTCACTCTGAATCCGAACTCCGAAGGCTTACCCTTAGAGCCTCCCTTTAAATCCTTATCAACAATCATCTAGCTATACCATAAATCATTCTCTCTCTCTCTCTCTCTCTCTCTTTCTCTGTTTTTGAACTCATGCATTCCCGCGTGCGTGCGTGTGTGTGTGTGTGTGTGTGTGTGTGTGTGTGTGTGTGTGTGTGTGTGTGTGTGTGTGTGTGTGTGTGTGTGTGTGTGTGTGTGTGTGTGTGTGTGTGTGTGTGTGTGTGTGTGTGTGTGTGTGTGTGTGTGTGTGTGTGTGTGTGTGTGTGTGTGTGTGTGAAGTTGAAAAATCTCTTGTAATGGTTCAACCTTGGTGGTCAAGTGGGTAGGCTGGTGGGGAGCTGCGTGAGACGGGTTGGTGGGTGGCAAATGTTGATGAATTGGATAGGTGAACAAGTTGGCTGGATACCTAAGGTGGGTGATGTGGGTGGGTGGATGAAGTGCGTGGAGTAGGCGAGGTGGGTAGAGTGAACGAAGTGTGTGAACTGGGTACGTAGGATGATCAAAATGGGAGAGATGAGTGGGTGAGCAGGATGGTGGTACACTTGGGGTGGGTGGAGCGGGTTGGGTGAGTGGATGAGGTGGGTGGAGTGAGCAAGGTGGGTGGAGTGAACGAAGTGGGTGAAGTGAGGCTGTGGGGTGAGTAAAGAGGGAAGGGCGAGTGGCTGAAGAGGCCGGCAAGAGTCTGATGGGTGGGCAGGATGGTGTGGGCGGATTGGTGTATGGGTAATTTCGGATAGGTGGGTGGGTGGGTGGGTTGGGCATGCGGGTGGTGTAGGATGGGCCTGTGGGTGGGGTGGGGTGGCCTTTAGGGTTGGTGGGTGGGTTGCCGTGTGTATGGTGGAAAACAGGCCCTCTGGAGAATAACTTAGGTGTTGGTGGATAGCTTGCTGTATCAGGTAACAAAAAGCTATATAGAACTCAGAGGTTAAAAATATATATTTCCTCAAGAATACAGTCAGCCTTACTGCCATCCCTACACACAGCATCTACCGACATTCTGATATACCATAGACTGACAAGATCCAGTTATTACATAATCTGATTGGTATGGATAGGTCAGGATGAAATACATTCAGGTGGGTTAGCTTAGGTTACGTTAGGATAGAGAAAAAATCATATGTCAAACTACGTCCCCGCCGACATCCATCTTGTAATCTGAGACTGAGCACGCTTGAAGGAGTTGGAGATGTTTGCTCCCAGAGTCATTAAGGCAGATCCAAGAGGGACAAGTGTAACACGATGCCCTACTCGACCCTTCTGCCCCTCATCTCCCCCTGTTTACCCCAGCTACCCTTCACACGACACGTCACGGCATGTTAAGTCATGAAGATTTATTGAACAAATGACGTCATCGATCTAAAAGGGCGCATTGGAGTGTTTTCATGCTATTCTATATATATATATATATATATATATATATATATATATATATATATATATATATATATATATATATATATATATATATCAGAGGTAATATCAGAGGTATGGACTGCATAAACAATTTGTCATTCTTGTAGTCACACTTCTGTGGGAATTGCCTAGCATGGGCCTGCATGGGCTCTTGTAGGCAAGATAAATTAGTCACACTCTTGTGGGAGCCGTCTAGTATGGGCCTATTGGCCTACTGCAGATAACTTCTCTTCTTAATCTTCAGGTTAGGTCCTAAGTTAGGTTAGGTTAAGTTAGGCTGGTCAGGTTAGCTTGGTTTGGAAAAAGTAATTTCCAGCAGAAATTATATCAGATTCAAAGTAATCACACTATAAAACATTAAAAAAATGAAAATTTTAAGCTTCAAGGTGAGTTGGGTGTAACTCTGGAAATTTACCCAAAAAATTACTTATTTTGGAAAATTCAGTAATTATAGGCCTAGATACAAACACGCAGCGTATATACTGTATGTTTAAAGTAGTTTTACATAAAATGCATAATTGACAGTATATGCCAGAACTGTCAAAATTACTCTTGAAGTTAACTTTTACATTACAACTGAAACATAACACTGGCACAAATTTAAATTAAGGTCATTTATTTCATGCTGATGAGTACCACAACATAAACGTAAAAGACTTCAACAATACATTTTTAATGATTTTAGATTTTATATAAAAAAATCTTAGTAGTTACATGTCTCGTAAAAGGTAAATATAGGAGCCTGTTGATATAAGTGCATTATCTATCCTCTTATTTGTAAGTAAAGTATTTTTGTGCTAATTGAAAAATGTATATTTAAATGGAGCATGTATTAACAGTTTTGCTTTCTGTGGAGCAACATTCATTTATAAATAAAATAGGAAATTATAAATAGTAGTACTAGTAATTATGCTTCAGTTGTAATTGAAACATTGTTTAGCACACAGGCTCACAATGGTATATAACAGTTTTATACTGAGGTGTTGAACAATATTCTGCACTTTACTATTATTAATATCATCCACCATGACACAAATATCAGTTTCAAGTGAATCACACTGAAGAACACTGAAAAAATAGAAATATATGCTAACCTAACCTAACCTATCCTCCTTACCTACCCTAACCTAACTTTAAGTATGACCTAACCTGTAATTTAATCAGTTTTACTTACGCATCTAACATTCTTGATCATCACTGCTATGTCCGATTTGGGTTGGCTGAAACTCCGGAATATATCAAAACAAGGCCTGTGACATGGACCCTCCCCCTCTTTCCCCATGCACACACATGGCCGTGTGGATCTTGTGCTCTGTGACATTAACATAACTACAGTAAGATATCCCATGACACCTACAACTGCGCAAGAATGGTAAATATGAAGAATCTATTCACAAATCATCAGCTCACCTGATATGAAATGCTTGCTACAGATGCGGGAGAAGGCCGTCGGCTGCCAATTCTCCCTCTTCACGGCAGCTATCCACTTCTGTTGCTTTTCCTCATTGGCTAGAAAGCGGTAGAAGTGTACCCCACTTCAGTTTTATGCCGTATCTTACAGCCAAAGGCACAAAAGTGGAACACCATTATGGATTCTGCAATCCTCTCTCTCTCTCTAGACGTCCAACAATTTGCCGACCAATGTGGCGCTGTAAACAAGTCACATGACTCGTGACGTCACGTGGAAAAGATCCATAGGTGGCGATACTGGGGTGGGCTGAGTGGGTAGAGAGATGCATTATCAGCTGTATAACATGATTTTTATGTCGGATTACTGTAAACCCTATACTGATGGAGTAAATCGTGTTATGAAGGACGTGTATCAGTAACAGTCTAATTCACAACCTCAGTATCCAGTTCACTGTCCGTCCCTCCCTCGTCTCGACAACTGCGTGCAGACACAAATGGGTACAGACGGGCAGAGCTGGGCACTAAATACAATGAATGTATTTAAATACTAAATACTAAGTACATCAATTGTATTTAAATACATTTGTAAATACATCTGAAATACATACAAATTTTAACAAGTGTTCGTATTTATTGGTGATAATGGAAAAATCACATAGGTCTATCCCTACTCTGCGATATCAGCCGTCATCCATGATGATACTATATATATTCCATTGGATCCCAGGGGTGCTGGGCGAGGCATGGCACTGGGTGGGTACTAAGCGTACCGCCCTCCTCCTAAAGGCTGGAAAAATCCCAGTTCTGTCCAATATTCCGGACACTGGGCTCCAATGGAATATATATATATATATATATATATATATATATATATATATATATATATAATGCATTGCAATATCCTTCGTTACTCAGCCATGGCAACAGCCCCTTGTTCGGAATCTGCTGAGATGTATGGCTCAGTAGTTGCTGTCCTGAACAGGAAAATTGTCCTCGTATTCATCTTCATCCTGTCAATTTAATATAGTGTGAATGCTACTCGGATGTTTAGCATAAAACACACTGCAGACAAAGTGTGCTTGCATTTAATAAAAGCAATTTCTGTAACTAATGGCATAGTTGATGTAATAGGCATGTGCTCACACTGGATAACTGTTGACATTACAAGCTTGTTCCACCATCATTGGCTCGAGAATTTGTGAAAGTATGCTTGAGGCATACGACAGTTGCTCAATATGAACCTAAATCTAATAACCAATGACAGTGTGTAAAATCTTCAGCCAAACACTGCATACAAAAAGCGGTAACATTGACCTGGGATAAGTAATTCCACCTTTATTTTACCCTGGTGCCATACAGATATTAATGAGAACCATGGGGGCCATCATTACTGTCAAAGTGTTCGTATTTATTGGTGATAATGGAAAAATCTAGATAGGTCTATCCCTACTCTGTTTGCGATATCAGCCGTCATCCATTATGATACTACGTAATAGATTACAAGATTAACTTCCATATATATAGCGCAAGGAATAGTCATTTTCATTCCAACCGCTCCCGAAATAAGCCAGACTGGTATAATTATGCCAGACCCTGACTGACGGAACTGAACTCGTGACTCACACCGTGTTCACTGTTCGGGGTTGCCAGGTAGTTGGACGGGTTTATTGTCAAATAAAATGGTAAAAAAGTATTAACATTTTTATATTTTGAGGATTTAAATACATTGCATTTAAATAACCATTCAAGTATTTAAATACTGTATTTAAATAATGAAAACCAATATACTTATAAATACAGTTCTAAATATACAAATGTATTTAAATATATATTTAAATACAAACAATTTAAATACTGTCCAGCTCTGCTGACGGGGAGGGGAGATGGCTGTAAAGACTGCTGCGCCATGAACAGCAGATCACATGTTTTTACATCAGCGACAGTGGTTCACCTGTCTTCCTTAATGCATTGCAATATACGCCGTTACTCAGCCATGGCAACAGCCCCACGTTCGGAATCTGCTGAGATGTCTGGCTCAGCAGTTGCTCTTATGAACAGGAAAATTGTCCTCGTATTCATCTTTATCCTGTCAGTTTAATATAGTGTGAATGCTACTCGGATGTTTAGCATAAAACACACTGCGGACAAAGTGTGCTTGCATTTAATAAAAGCGATTCCTGTAACTAATGGCATAGTTGATGTAATATGCATGTGCACAGACTGGATAATTGCTGACATTACAAGCTTCTTCCACCATCATTGGCTCGAGGATTTGTGAAAGAATGCTTGAGGCATACGACAGTTGTTCAGTATGAACCTCATTCTAATAACCAATGGCAGTGTGTTAAAATCTTCAGCCAAACACTGCATACAAAAAACAGTAATATTAACCTGGGATAAGTAACTCCACCTTTATTTTACCCTGGTGCCATACAGATATTAATGAGAACCATGGGGGCCAGCATTACTGTCAAAGTGTTCGTATTTATTGGTGATAATGAAAATCTACATAGGTCTATCCCTACTCTGCGATAACAGCGTCATCCATGATGATACTACGTAATAGGCTACAAGAGTAATTTCCAATCACTGTGACAACAGCTGTAACATCAGACAAATCATAAGGACGTGTCATATATTTGCACATAAATAGTCACCATACCCATAATACAGGGGTACTGAGCCACCTAGTGGAAAATGTGAATTGTTATCATATGGCAACTTCCACATAACGTTTTATGGTCTGACTGTAAAATTCCATATTCTCCCTGAAACAATGATTTTGCCCAGTCATGATCTTGTAATCTATCCCTCTCACTGTAGCTACTGTCGTCTACCAAAGTCCACCGTCTCCTACCCCATCACCCCTATCCTTTAGCTCCCAGTTCGACCACTGTTGCCCCTTTCCTCATCCACATCTCTTGTTCTGTCCCCCAGGTCCTCACTCCCCTACCCCCACCCTGCCGCCTCCTGTGGCGCCACCTCCTCTATGCAGTGAACTTGCTTCGATTTCAGAGGTCTACTAACATCAGGGTCACGGTAGGGGGGATGGACGTCACGATGATGTTATGAAGGGAGATTTGCCAGTTAAGTAGTCTCGTACCTTCGAGAAGCTTCTCATACCGTAAGTTCCAGTACGAGTCATCAGAGTTGCCGGTTTGCCTGTTGTCTGTGAGCGTAGTTATTTCGTAAGTAAAACATTCATTTATTTTTATGCTCTTTTTCTTTATAATGTTTTATTTAAGTGATTGCTTGTTAAATTATGTAATTTAAGTTCCTATGGTAAATGATTTATAGTGTTATGTAATGTAAGAAGCTATGGCATGTTTTGGCTGTCTCTGAATTAGAGACTTCACCAGATCCTGTTTCAGAAATCTGCCACTAGGTTCACTTCCGTCGCCCAGCTCTGTTGCGGGGTAAGCACTGGAAAAGTAGCCAGTGCTTAATTCCTTTTTAATTTTGACACAAAGTAAAACACCTCAAAACATATTTTACTCATCAAATTACCCAGATAGCATGATATGCTACAAAGAAATTACAATATAGGTAAAAATACAGGTTCTCTCTTCAACATTGGAGCCCTTTGATTATATATAATGTATTATAAGTGTCATTTTGTAACCTCCGCTTTCGTTAGTTTACTCATCTCTGTAAGCATAACATAGAGACAAAACCTAGGCAATTTTACTAGAACCATCCATAAAGCAAGATATTAGTGATTAAAATATTTTGTCACTGGTTAGTATCCAGAAAAGAAAATAGATGTGTAGTCGCAAATTTAGCAACACCTTTCGATATGCCGCCCTGCCTGACGTATGACTTTTCCTTACAATACGGACCTGTTGGACGTCTTGGTCATCTTAGTAACAGAAGTCTAACACGAATAATTCTTTTAAATGTTTCCCTGGCTCCACTGCACAGTTTAGTAAATTTAAACTTCAACTCCTCGTACTCTGTTATGATTATAGTGTCGTACCGCACTGCCGTTTGTTTGGATTAATATGGCTGACTCACCAACTAAGCAATCGTTCAGTACACTATTTTCAGAGGAAATGCTTACTACTTTAAAGCATGCTTAAACACACACATCAAAAGTCCTGAAGGTAATCTCCTTTTACTAACTGCACACGATTTATTCAGATATTTGTAAGTAGACAGCACACTATTTTAGTCCCCAAGCTAAGATTCTCTGAAAGCCTGGTTATTCTTTCTTTACAGGTATATATACATGCGCTTGATTGAATAGGAAAAAATATTCCTATAAATAGCAGTATTATTATAAACTTAATATTAGGTACAATTTCACAGGTCTTTAAAACCCCGCAAAAATATTTAATCGAGGCTGGGCGACGCTAGACCACCTGGTGGAAGAACCGCTGAAACATGTTTGGTGAAGCCTCTAATTGGCAATGTTGCCCGTCGAGAGTATGCTTGTAGAATGTAGACGTTTCTAGAACAATGCAAGCCTATATAAGGATTGGGAAGAGATTAATCGGTCGGACTTTGATGCATGGTCGTGAGGAGCGTAGACGTGTTTTCTGTTGCGCTCTTCTCTAGTTTTCAGGGCTGCCTCACCGGCATTAGCTTTTTTTTTTCACCCTTCTGGTGACACTTAGGATTAGCTAGTACTAATTTTCTTCCCTACCCTTGCTAGAGATATAGTAAGTGTCCATATCTATTTACTAAGATTACCTTTGCTTACTCGCCCACGGAGGGTCCCCCCCACTGATCGCTCTGGGGTGTGAAGTAACACGGTCGGGCCTCCCTGGAGTGGTTTGAGAGGGCAATCTTAGCCATAGGTGTGTTGTCCTGGGTTTTTTGTCCCTTGTTTGTTTTTCCTCTTTCTTCCCACTTCCCCCTTTAGGGGGAAGTGGTCACTATGGCGGACGCCACTGCTGCCTCCCCCCCCTTCAGGGGGGGAGGTAGTCCTGACCGACCCCCGACTGTCTCACGGACGGACTACCCCCAGACTGAACGGCCCCGGACACGCCCTCTGCTAGACATTAACGTTCACAATGCCAGTTTTGTTTTGCTGCACGCGGTTGGTTCTACTCCCTTGTCCAGCCTCAATCCCTTCATTATCAAGAAGGTGATTGATGGATGTGCAGGAGAGGTAGAACAGGTCAAAAAACTTGCTAGCGGAGATCTCCTAGTAAAGACTGCAAACTCGTCCCAGGTTAAGGATTTGATGAAGATGAGCAAATTCCATTGCTATGATGTTGTGCCGTCGATCCCTCACTCCATGAATTCCTGCAAGGGAGTCATCACTTGCAGGGACCTCATGGTCATGGAAGAGGACGACATCGTACGTGAACTTGCTCATGAAGATGTAATTGAAGCCCGTTTCATCACGAGATTTTCCGAGGGCAAGAGGACGAAAACGGCAACTGTTATATTGACTTTCGGTAAAGTGACTCTCCCAACCCATATCAAAAAGGGGTATGAAATTGTTAACGTAAGGACATACATCCCTAACCCACTTCGTTGTTTACGATGTCAGTTATATGGACACCATGAAAAGTCTTGTCGGGCTTCTCAATCAGTCTGTGGCAAGTGCGCAACGCAAGGTCATGATGCTGACCATTGCACATCAGAGGGTGTCAGCTGCTTTCACTGCAAGGGTGCTCACATCACTTCCTCTAGGGATTGTCCCAAGTGGAAGGAGGAGAAAGAGGTCTGTGCGGTGAAGGCGACTGAGGGCATCTCTTTCTACGAAGCAAGGAAAAAGGTGAAGGAGTTGCATGCAACTCCCACACCGAATAGGTCCTATGCTTCGGCAGTGATGTCCCGCCCTGTGATGTGCACTGTGGAGACGCAGACTGATCTCGTGCTTGTTAATCAAGTCACTCACTCTACCTCCACCTCCACCTCTAAACCTCCTGTAAGATCCAACTCTCTAACTGACCTCCCCAAAGCTTCATCATACTCACAGGCCGCTGCTGCTTCTCAGTCAGTCAAGCCTAAATCGAAGCCTGACAAGACTGTAAAACATAACTTCACCACCCTTTCAAAGCCACGTCCTCATGTCCTCCCTGCTCCTAGCCAAGCGAGGGAGAGGAAGAATAGCTCTTCCTCGGTGGAATCTGGGAGCCTTGTTATTGACCAAAATATGGAGGTTTCCGTCAGCAAGCACCGGGAAAGGTCCCCCGGTAGCCACTCGCCTGGTCGCGGGGGGCATAAAAAAACTAATCACACTGGCCCCCCTCGTAAATCTTAAACCGCCGCATTCACTATACTACAGAGGAATTGTAGAGGTATTGGGAATAAGTTACAAAATATAGCAATCTTGCTTTCTATACACAGGCCAGACGTCGTTTGTTTACAGGAGACGCGCCTGGAGGATCATCCTGATCCTCCACAGTTCAAACACTACCACTCGTATAGAAGATATGAAGGTCATGGAGTTGCCATTTACACACACAAATCACACCCACAAACGGAAGTGATTCTAAATTCTACTCTGGAAGCTGTCGCGTGCAGAGTAAAATTTAATAACACGTATCTGTCTATTTGCTCTCTGTACTGTCCTCCACATGGCCCCATTGATAGTGATGCTTTAAATTCACTAGTGGAACATCTGCCTGGAAATAAGTTAGTGTTGGGCGATTTTAACGCCCATCACTATCAATGGGGTAGCTTGAGGATTGATGGTCGTGGGGAGCAAGTAGCCGACCTAATACTACAGTCCAACCTCTGTCTTCTGAACGATGGTAGAGTGACTCGTGTAGATGATCGTACTGGTAACTTTTCGGCCATTGACTTATCTTTGGCCTCCCCTGGTATACATCAAGATCTCTCATGGGACCCCTACGACGACTCCTTGGGAAGTGATCATTTACCCATCTGTCTTTCTTATACACGCGACATCATTTCGGACCCTCCACCTCCAAAATTTAACTATAAGAAAGCAGATTGGGGATCCTTCTCAAGGATCACCAATTTAGATATATCTGGGGAGACCATAGATGTTAAGGTCGAAAATATAACCCAATCCATACTACACACAGCTGAGGCTGCTATTCCCAAGACTTCTACAGTTCATGCGAAGCATAGAGCACATTGGTGGACGCCGGATTGCCGACAAGCATTAAGAAAACGCAATAGGAGAGACAGGATTTTTGATAGTCAGCCCACTGAGAAAAATTTTATTGCATACAAACAGGCACAGGCTAAGGCAAGGAGAATAATAAGAAGGGCCAAACATGACTCCTGGCTGTCCTTTGTGTCCATGGTGACTCGTACAACACCATTACGTAAAGTCTGGTCCACTATAAGATTATTAAATAATAAACGCCCATACTTCCCTGTCACCACCTTGCAGGTGAATAACACCACCTATGACGAGCCCGTGGACGTTGCTAACATCCTCGCCAGGAGTTTTTCTCGTGTAAGTAGCTCAGCCAATTATGACCCGCGTTTCCAACATCATAAACGCATGGCTGAGCTACAGATATTAGACTTTGCCACAGAAGACGTAAACTCCCCGTACAACCAAGAGTTTACGCTAGATGAACTGCTTCTTGCCGTTAAATCCTGTAAAGACACCAGCCCTGGACCAGACACCATCACGTACGGTATGATCCAGCATCTTAATCAGGACAACCTGATTAAGATGTTAGCATTGTACAATGAGATTTGGGCGTCTCGAACGTTCCCAAACTCATGGCACTTTGCGCACGTCATACCGATACCCAAAGAGGCTGGTCGTCTTATGAATCCCACTTCATTTCGTCCTATTGTGTTGACTTCTTGTCTATGTAAGGTCATGAAACGTATGGTTAACAATAGGCTTCTTTTTGTTTTAGACTCGAAGAATTTGTTAAATGATCAACAATGTGGCTTCCGTAAATACAGAAGTTCACTAGATCATTTAATGAATTTGGAGCATTGTATTGCAGAGGCATTTGCCAATAAAGAATTCATGATAGGGGTGTTCTTGGACATCCATAAAGCCTATGACATGACCTGGCGACACGGTATACTAATGAAGCTCTATGCTTATGGTTTAAGAGGAAATTTACCTGTTTTTATTTCAAATTTCTTAAGGGACAGAACTTTCTCTGTCAAATTGCCCCGTAACGTAACATCGGATATATTTATCCAGGAAAACGGGGTGCCACAGGGAAGTGTGCTTAGTCCAACTTTATTTAGTATTATGATCAATGATATTCTGTCATCAGCTCCCATCCCGAGGAATCATAAATACTCGCTCTACGCTGACGACTGTGCAATATGGCACTCTTCCCGTAATGCACAATTTTCGGCTGGGCGGATTCAAGCAGCCCTTGACTCCGTCCACCAATGGGCCTTGCAGTGGGGATTTAAGTTTTCCATACGTAAGTGTGCCGCTATAGTTTTCACTAATCGTAACGTACCTAACTTGTGCTTAACTTTGGATAATCAGGCGATACCTTTTCAAAATTCTGTAAAATTTTTAGGAATACATTTTGATCGTAGAATGAATTTTAAACTTCACGTTAATACTTTGCTTGCTCGTTGTGATAAACCGTTAAATGTCCTCAAGTACCTAGCGGGTACTACCTGGGGTGCCGACAGAAAACCTTTATTAATGGTGTATAAGTCCCTTATTCGATCGAAGCTAGACTATGGCGCACAGGTGTATGGCTCGGCATCTGATGCCACTCTGAAAGGATTGGATGTGTTACAGAATAAATGCTTGCGAATGTGTCTTGGAGCCGTCCGGTGTACCCGTGTGACTCGTATGGAGGTGGAGGCGAATGTGCCTCCCCTCCGTATTCGCCGTGACCACCTGGCCTTGTCCTATGGTATAAGGACGCTAAGGAAAAGTGATATCGGCAATGTGGCCTGTGCCCCCCTGCGTCAATACCACCACCTTCTGCGGGGGGTTCGTCGGCCACTTGCCGCTCGCCTCCACTTACTGACTCAGGTTTGATGTGGACCCCAGTGACTGTGACAGGTTGGTGCTTAAAAATATAGCGCCTTGGGAGCCACCCGGCTTTACAGTCGATGTTACATGGCTCCCAGCACCAAAGGCCAAGGCGCCGGAGGCGGAGGTCCACCACTTGTTTCGTAACATCATTGTTCGTCACTTGGGGTCCCATCAATTGTACACCGACGGCTCCAAGTCGAGTGAATGTGTGGGTGCAAGTGTGTGGTCGACTGAATGTGCCCTCAGGTATCGGTTGCCGACTCATACATCTGTGTTTACTTTAGAACTTTTTGCTATTGACAAAGCCATAGACTATGCTCTCAATTCTAGGCATGACTCATTTGTCATATTTTCAGATTCAAAATGAGCCCTTCAGGCAATTGCATCTTGCACTACTGACTCTCATGAGATCCAGGGCCGCATCGTTAATAAGTTGCATTCATGCAACAAGTCATTCACGCTGATCTGGGTGCCTGGTCATTGTCGTATCTACGGCAATGAGCAGGCTGACTTACTTGCAAAGTCGGCTGTAGAGCTCGAGGAGACTTGGGACGTTCCTCGTGATCTACGGTCGAGTCTATCTCTCGGAAAGAAATCAATAAATCTTCTGTGGCAAGGTCAGTGGACCAGACTAAATATTCCAACTTGTAAGCCGTACCTGGGCGACTGGGACACTGCCAACCGTCCCAGTCGCCTAGAAGAAAAAGTGTTGGCACGGTTACGGCTTAATGCCACCATTTTAACCCACATAAAACCATATATGGAAAGACGCTTGCCCACCGCACTGTGACATCTGTAATGCAGTGTTATCTATTAGTCATATCATCCTGCGCTGTCGGCGATTTATTCGTGAACGTGCTTCACTTATAAATTACTGCGGCGCAGTAGACGTCCCCTTCACCCTTTCCACCATCCTGGGTGATGGGGACATTGTTATGACTGATAAAATTGATGGCTTTCTTGAGAGAGACCGGACTGATCAGAGTGATGTGACTTTTTTACTGTGTGGTTATGGTTTTTATGAACAGTAAATATGTATATATTGTAATATTAATTAGGGTTGACAGTTGACATATTTTAAACAGTTCCTCCTCCCACCGATCTATTTCTAATATAGATGTCCCCTACATTAAGCCAAGTTCCTCGCCTGACAGTCACCAGCTGATGAGTGCAAGTGTGCAATATAGGAAGGTATTGGGCACTTGCAGTCGATGGTGGTCTGCTGGGCGAGGTTCTTCACTTTTTGTACAAATTATGTAAATACATTATATTATCTTTCTTAAGTTATTCTAATTAGGGACGACAGCTGACGTATATGGAAATGTTCCTGACTCGTCTGGTTCCCTTTCATATACTGATGTCCCCTATATTAGGTTGTGCCTCGACTGACAGTCACCAGGTGATGAGTGCAAGTATGTAATGTAGAAAGGCATTACATATCTGCAGTTGATGGTGTTCTGTTAGTCGAGGTATTTTTACCATTAGTGTAGGTCTAGCTATTTGTCTCTGTAGGATTTAGTATAGGTTAGCGATTTGTCTGTTAGGTGATTAGTTTTAGGGTCTTTAGATTAGTTTTTCTTTATAATATAAGGTATAAAAAATATAAGACCAAGAAAAAAAAAATAATATTATTATATATATATGTACGTTTGCATGAAAGTGTGTCTGTATGTATGCATGGAAGTGTGTGTGTGTGTGTGTGTATGTGTGTGTGTGTGTGTGTGTGTGTGTGTGTGTGTGTGTGTGTGTGTGTGTGTGTGTATGTATGTATATATATATATGTTTGTATATATATGTATATATGTTTGTATATATATGTATATATGTTTAAATATATATAAATATATATATATATATATATATATATATATATATATATATATATATATATATATATATATATATATATATACACATGGCCATAATAACCAGGGGCTTCGGCCCCAATGGTTGATAGGCCAGAAAAAAAAAAAAAAAATTAATCGGTCGGGACTTTCATGAATGGTTGCGGAGAGAGTAGACGTGTTTTCTGAGCTCTCCTCTAGCGTAGGGTTGCCTCACCGGCGTTAGCTTTGTTTTGCTCGCCACTAGGGCGTTTTTCAATAAAGTTAGGATTAGTTAGTTCTCATTTTCCTCCCCTCCTTGTTAGAGATACAATAGGTTTTTGTATCTATTTCCTGAGTTTACATTTCCTTATCGCCCACGGAGGGTCCCCCCCACTGATCGCTCTGGGGCGTGAACGAACACGGTCAGGCCTCCCTGGAGTGGTTTGAGAGGGCAACCTCAGATTTAGGTGTTTTGCCCCTGGTTGTTGGTCCCTTGTTTGTCTTCTCACCTTCTTCCCACTTCCCCTGTTAGGGGGGAGTGGTACTATGGAGGACGCCCCTACTGCCTCCCTCGCCATCAGGGGGGGAGGTAGTCCTGACCGACCCCCGACTAACCAACGGACGGACTGTCCACCGACTGAACGGCCCCGGACCAGAGCTTTAGATATAAAGGTAAATAACGTCTTGTTTGTCTTGATTCACGCGGTTGGTTCTACTCCCCTGTCCAGCCTCAATCCCTTCATCATCAAGAAGGTGATTGATGGGTGTGCAGGTGAGGTGGAACAAGTTAAAAAACTTGCAAGTGGAGATCTCTTGGTAAAGACAATCAATTCTGCCCAGGTAAAGGACTTGCTGAAACTGAGGAAGTTCCACAGTTACGATGTCCAGACAACGATCCCCCACTCCATGAATTCCTGCAAGGGTGTTATCACCTGCAGGGATCTGGTGCTTATGGAAGAGGAAGAAATCGTACAGGAACTTGCTCAGCAAGATGTAATAGAGGCCAGATTTATTACAAGATTTTCGGAAGGTATAAGGACGAAGACTGCAACAGTTGTTTTGACTTTTGGAAAAGTATCTCTTCCAGCCAATGTGAAAGTTGGATACGAAATTTTCAATGTCAGACCATACATCCCAAACCCCCTTCGTTGTGCAAAATGTCAGATATATGGACACCATGAAAAGGCTTGTCGGTCTTCTAACCTAGTATGTGGCAAGTGCGCGGCTGTAGGCCATTCTGCTGACCACTGTACATCAGAGAATGAATGTTGCTTTCACTGCCAGGGCGCTCACCCCACTTCCTCTCGGGTTTGTCCCAAGTGGAAGGAGGAGAAAGAGGTCTGCACAGTGAAGGCAACTGAGGGCATATCCTTTTACGATGCTAGGAAGAAGGTGAAGGAGTTGCATGCAACTCCCAAACCTAATATCTCCTATGCATTGGCGGTTGTGTCCCGTCCTGTGATGTGCACTGTGGAGACACAGACTGACCTTACATTCGCTCCTCATGCCCCACGCCCTACCTCTCAGTCTAAGCCTCCTGTACGTTCCAAATCTCTCACAGACATCCCTGTTGCCACTTCATACTCTCAGGCTGCCGCTGCTCCTTCGCAGTCAGTGCGGCCAAAACAGAAGTCTGACAAGTCAGATAAAATTAACTTGACCACCCTCGCCAAACAGTCACGTCCTCATATCCTTCCCGCTCCTGATCAAGCGAGGGAAAGAAAGAATAGCTCTTCCTCGGTGGATTCTGGGAGCCTTGTTATTGATGAGAATATGGAGATCTCCACGAGTAAGCACCGGGAAAGGTCCCCCGGTAGCCACTCGCCTGGTGCCGGGCGGCATAAAAAAACTAAGAGCACTGGCCACCCTCGTAAATCTTAAACCGTCGCTTTCACTGTATTACAGTGGAATTGTAGAGGTGTCGGGAATAAGTTACAAAATATAGCAATGTTGCTGTCAATACACAGGCTAGACGTTATTTGTTTACAGGAGACGCGCCTGGAGGATCACCCTGATCCTCCACAGTTCAAACACTACCACTCGTATAGAAGATATGCAGGTCACGGAGTCGTCATATACACACATAAATCACACCCACAAACGGAAGTGATTCTAAATTCTACTCTGGAAGCTGTCGCGTGCAGAGTAAAATTTAATAACACGTATCTGTCTATTTGCTCTCTGTACTGTCCTCCACACGGCCCCATTAATAGTGATGCTTTAAATTCACTAGTTGAACATCTACCTGGGAATAAATTAGTGCTGGGAGACTTTAACGCCCATCACTATCAATGGGGTAGCTTGAGGATCGATGGTCGTGGGGAGCAAGTAGCCGATCTAATACTACAGTCCAACCTCTGTCTTCTGAACGATGATAGAGCGACTCGTGTAGATGATCGTACTGGTAACTTTTCGGCCATTGACTTATCTTTGGCCTCCCCTGTTATACATCAAGATCTCTCGTGGGACCCTTACGACGACTCCTTGGGAAGTGATCATTTACCCATCTGTCTTTCTTGTACACGCGACATCGTTTCGGACCCTCCACCTCCAAAATTTAACTATAAGAAAGCAGATTGGGGATCCTTCTCAAGGATTGCCAAGTTAGATATATCTGGGGAGACCATAGATGTTAAGGTCGAAAATATAACTACTTCTATATTACACGCAGCTGAGGCTGCTATTGCCAAGACTTCTACAGTTCATGCAAAGCATAGAGCACATTGGTGGATGCTGGATTGCCGACAAGCATTAAGAAAACGCAATAGGAGATACAGGATTTTTGATAGTCAGCCCACTGAGGAAAATTTTATTGCATACAAACAGGCACGGGCTGAGGCAAGGAGAATAATAAGAAGGGCTAAACGTGACTCCTTGCGGTCTGTCCACGGAGACTCGTACAACACCATTGCATAAAATCTGGTCCACTATAAGCTTATTAAATAATAAACGCCCATACTTCCCTGTCATCACCTTGCAGGTGAATAACACCACCTATGACGAGCCCGTAGACGTTGCTAACATCCTCGCCAGGAGGTTTTCTCATGTAAGTAGCTCAGCCAATTATGACCCGCATTTCCAACATCATAAACGCATGGCTGAGCTACAGATATTAGACTTTGCCACAGAAGACGTAGACTCCCCGTACAACCAAGAGTTTACACTAGATGAACTGCTCCTTGCCCTTAAATCCTGTAAAGACACCAGCCCTGGACCAGACACCATCATGTACGGTATGATCCAGCATCTTAATCAGGACAACCTGATTAAGATGTTAGCATTGTACAATGAGCTTTGGGCGTCTCGAACGTTCCCAAACTCATGGCACTTTGCGCACGTCATACCGATACCCAAAGAGGCTGGTCGTCTTATGAATCCCCCTTCATTTCGTCCTATTGTGTTGACTTCTTGTCTATGTAAGGTCATGGAACGTATGGTTAACAATAGGCTTCTTTTTGTTTTAGAGTCGAAGAATTTGTTAAATGATCAACAATGTGGCTTCCGTAAATACAGATGTTCACTAGATCATTTAATGAATTTGGAGCATTGTATTGCAGAGGCATTTGCCAATAAAGAATTCATGATAGGGGTGTTCTTGGACATCCATAAAGCCTATGACATGACCTGGCGACATGGTATACTAATGAAGCTCTATGCTTATGGTTTAAGAGGAAATTTACCTGTTTTTATTTCAAATTTCTTAAGGGACAGAACTTTCTCTGTCAAATTGCCCGTAACGTAACATCGGATATATTTATCCAGGAAAATGGGGTGCCACAGGGAAGTGTGCTTAGTCCTACTTTATTTAGTATTATGATCAATGATATTCTGTCATCAGCTCCCATCCCGAGGAATCTTAAATACTCGCTCTACGCTGATGATTGTGCAATATGGCACTCTTCCCGTAATGCACAATTTTCGGCTGCGGATTCAAGCAGCCCTTGACTCCGTCCACCAATGGGCCTTGCAGTGGGGATTTCAAGTTTCTCCGTACGCATTAAGTGTGACGCTATAGTTCTTCACTAATCGTAACGTACCTAATTTGTGCTTAACTCTTGGATAATCAGGCGGTAACCTTTTCAAAAATTCTGTAAAATTTTTAGGAATACATTTTGATCGTAGAATGAATTTTAAACTTCACGTTAATACTTTGCTTGCTCTGTTGTGATAAACCGTTAAATGTCCTCAAGTACTCTAAAGCGGGTACTACCTGGGGTCCTGACAGAAACTCTTTATTAATGGTGTATAAGTCCCTTATCTGATCGGAAACTATGACTATGGGCGCACAGGTGTATGGCTCGGCATCCAATGCCACGCTGAAAGGATTGGATGTGTTACAGAATTAATGTTTGCAAATGTGTCTTGGAGCCGTCCGGAAGTGTACCCGTGTGGTTCCTGTGATGGAAGTGGAGGCGAATGTGCCTCCCCTCCGTATTCGCTGTGATCACCTGGGCCTTGTCCTCCTGGCGTAAGGACGTTTCGGAAAAGTAATATCGGCAATGTGGCCTGTAACCCCCTGTGTCAATACCACCACCTTTCTGCTGGGGGTGCTGCTGCCACTTGCCGTTCGCCTCCACTTACTGAATCAGGAGCTTGGTGTGGACCCCAGTGACTGTGACAAGGTTGGTGTTTAAAAAGATAGCGCCTTGGGAGCCATCTGGCTCTACAGTGGATGGTCTCATGGCTCCCCAGCACCAAAGGTCAAGGCACCGGAGGCGCGGAGGTCCACCACTTGTTTCGTAACATCATTGTTCGTCACTTGGGGTCCCATCAATTGTACACCGACGGCTCCAAGTCGAGTGAATGTGTGGGTGCAAGTGTGTGGTCGACTGAATGTGCACTTAGGTATCAGTTGCCAAGCCGATCTCATACATCTGTGTTTCTTACTCTCCCGAACTTTTTGCTATTGACAAAGCCGATAGACTAGTGCTCTCAATTCTAGGCATGACTCATTTGTCATATTTTCAGATTCAAAATCAGCTCCTTCGGGCAATTGTATCTCGTACTTCACGGACTCTCACGAGATCCAGGGCTTCGCATCGTTAATAAATTGCATTCATGCAACAAGTCATTCACGCTGATCTGGTGCCTGGTCATTGTCGTATCTACGGCAATGAGCAGGCTGACTTTACTTGCAAAGTCGGCTGTAGAGCTTGGAGGAGACTTGGGACGTTCCTCGTGGATCTACGGTCGAGTCTCTCTCGGAAAGAAATCAATATATCTTCTGTGGCAAGGTCAGTGGACCAGACTAAATATTCCAACTTGTAAACTGTACCTGGGCTACTGGGACACCGCCAACCGTCCCAGGGTCGCCTGGAAGAAGAAAAAGTGCTGGCACGGTTACATGTCTCAATGCCACCATTTTAACACATATGAAACCTTATATGGAAAGACGCTTCCCACCGCACTGTGACATCTGTGATGCGGTGTTATCTATCAATCATATCATCCTGCGCTGTCGGCGATTTATTCGTGGAACGTGCTTCACTTATAAATTACTGTGGAGCAAAGCTTCGATGTCCCCTTCACCCTTTCCACCACATCCTGGGTGATGGGGACATTGTTATGACTGATAAATTGATGGCTTTCTTTGAGAGAGACCGAACTGATCAGAGTGATGTGACTTTTTTACTGTGTGGTTATGGTTTTTATCAACGGTAAATATGTATATATTGTAATATTACCATTAGGGTTGACAGTTGACATATTTTAAATAGTTCCTGCTCCCACTGGATCTATTTCTAATATAGATGTCCCCTACATTAAAGCCAAGTTCCTCGCCTGACAGTCACCAGCTGATGAGTGCAAGTGTGCAATATAGGAAGGTATTGGGCACTTGTAGTCGTATGGTGGTTCTGCTGGGCTTAGGTTCTTCTACTTTTTGTATAAATTATGTAAATACATTATACCATCTTGCTTAAGTTATTCTAATTAGGGACGACAGCTGACGTATATGGAAATGTTCCTGACTCCGTCTGGTTCCCTTTTCATATATTGATGTCCCCTATATTAGGTTGTGCCTCGACTGACAGTCACCAGGTGATGAGTGTAGGTGCGTAATGTAGAAAGGCATTACATATCTGCAGTCGATGGTGTTCTTTTGGTCGAGGCTTTTTTTACCATTAGTGTAGGTCTAGTTATTTGTCTCTTAGGACCCTTAGTATAGGTTAGCGATTTGTCTGTTAGGTGATTAGTTTTAGGGTCTTTATATTAGGCATTTTTGTTTATAAGTAATATAACGTTAAAAAAAATATAAAAATTGCCAAAAAAATAATCTATCTATCTATATACCTAGGCTGCCTCCCCAAGGAAAGGGAGGTAGCCGAGACAGGACGACACACTCCCCATTTACTCATCCATTCAAACACATTCATTCGCATCTTAGGCCCCAAAGGGGAGAACGGACAGATCTTCACCGCACCACACCGGCACAAGGGTCAAATAACTGGCGCAATGCAATCAGTGACATCCGCAGCAGGGCCCGACAGCAGAACTGGTTTACCCCTGCCACATCATAACAGACCCATCCCCTTACCCGCACCGACCCTGACTAGCTGATCAGACCAAAAGCGGGAGAATATCCCCTCAGGGCTGCATCATCACTTATTCATTCACAATTTCTCTCCATTTATTTCTGTCACGCACAGCCACTCTTCCTTGCTCAACAGACATCCCTCTCGCATCCAGCGCTCTCTTCACACTGTCCATCCATCCTATACAAAAAAAATAATAAAATCAAAATTATTATATATATATGTACGTGTGCATGAAAGTGTGAATGTTCATATGCATGAATGTGTGTATGTATGTATGTATGTATATATATATGTTCGTATATGTATGTATAAATGTCTCAATATATGTACATACATATATATTTGCCTTAATGACCAGAGGCTCCGGCCTCAATGGTCGATAGGAAAAAAAAAAAAAAAAAAAAAAAAAAAAAAATCGGTCAGTCAGTCAGTTTGGAGGTTAGTTGGGTTTTCAGTTCAGTGTGAGTGAGGTGTAGTCGGTTTTGGTATAGTACAGTGTCAGTGCAGTGCTGTTAGTGAAGCTTGTGAAGAGTTGCTGGCAAGCATTAAGTGTAATTACTGTCAGTGAAGATTATTTTTGGTACTTGTGAAAACAGTGGCAACAGTGACGGGTTATTGATGTTTGTATATTATTGGAATTCGAGAAAACAGTGAAGTGTAATAACTGTGAAGTGTTATTAAGCATTAAGTGTAATAGCAGTTAATAAAGTGTATATAGCTCCAGTGCTTGTGAGAACAGTGAAGTTGGAAAACATTAAGCGGTATTATTTGGAAAATAAACACAGTGAACTTTAAGGACCCGGTGTTTATTTTCGCCTCAGCTGATCTTGTGTACTACACACATAAAGGCTGACCATAGGAAGAACAACTCACTGGGCAACGTCCTTCCTGTACTGAACTACTACTATTGGAGCCTGTGGCAGTGTGGGGACTGGGACGTAACACTGGTGTCAGGAGTGTGGGATTATTTAGGGCTGCAATGAGTCTACCCTTCGACATGGAAGCAGAAGGTGTGAAAACAAGATCTCGAGCTGGGGAGGAAGAGGAAATTTCCCTGGCGACAATTATGGAGCTACTACAGGACCATTATAAAGAACTCAAAGAACAGTCACAGGCACATTATAAAGAACTCAAAGAACTAATACAGGCACGAGGTGAGCTACTGAAGGCAAATGGAGAACTACTAAAGGCACAACGTGAGGAACAAAAAGAACGATATGCGCAACTTCAAGAGGCATGAGAGGAGCAACAGAAGGCATTACAACCGAGGATGCAAGGACAGCTAGATGCATTCATGGGGGAAATCATGGAAGAACAGCAACAGCTTAAGGAGGAAGTAGATGCCAAGCTAGAGCAGCAGAAATGTGAGGTAAGCAATAATGTGACAGAGTGTAAACAGCATGTAGACGAACAATTGAAGACAACTGGTGAGGAAATAGTGACGAAGTGCAAACAGCATGCACATGAACAGCTGAAGACAGTTAGTGAGGGAATAGTGACAGAGTGCAGACAGCACGTAGACAACAAGCTAAAGATTAGTGAGGGAATTGTGATAGTGTGCAGACAGCATGTAGATAGCCAGCTGGAGCATGTAGTCGGTCATGAGAAGATAACTAGTGAGAATATGGAGGCTGTAGAGAAATACTGCACTGCTGAACCTCAAGTTAGTGTACAGAGAGCATATGAAAGGAGTGGACGGTGTATGATGAATCTTGGCGGATCCCGGGCATCTGAAGATGGCACTATAGGGTTGAATAATCAGAATGTTGGAGGTTCAAGTCCTGGACAAAATTATATGATGCCTCAGTTTTTAGGCCCCAAACCAGTGAAGTGCATGGCTATAATGGGGATCCAGTTAAGAAGAAACCTCAAGAAAGTGATGGTAGAGCATCTTGGGAAGCTTACCGTGCACAGTTTGAGTTACTTGCGGAACAGAATGGGTTGGGATGATAAGAAGGCTGCAGAAGACCCACCACTGAAGAAATGCAAAGAGAACCTTTGATGAATAGTGTGCGAGAAGACAGAAGGACAGACGACATGCACCGTAGTAGGAATGGGAATCGTAGGAAGAAATGCTGCTGTACTGTAGTGACGGGGCCATCGGTGGACAGAGAAGACATGGGGAGGATGCAGATGGAGGGTGCAGATTTGCACTGGTGCTGGAGTGGCTGCAGCGGGAGTGCAGTGCGACCATCATGGGGAGTGAGTTTCCAGGTTGGGTCCCTGGTGACGGAGAGCTGCTGGAGTCAGTGGCACCTTCTTCGTTGCAACAGACTACTGGAGCGTCAATGGGAGACGCTCCAATGGCCTCAGCGAGATGAGGTCTGAGATCTTGGATGAATCCCATAACCAGATCACTAGTGGGCACTCTGGAGTGAAGACAATTCTAAGCCGGCTGCAACACAAGTTCTACTGGATTTGGCATGCATCAGGATGTTGAAGAGTGGTGTCGGACCTGTGATGTGTGCTGTGCCAAGAAGAGGACTAAGACCTTCCAGGAGGAGTGGACTGTGTTTAGGAACAAGAACGTCGTCGGAAGTGGCATACAAGAAGGCCTGATAAGTTGAGAGATTATTTTGTTTGGACACGTGGATGTTTCATTAGGATTAGGGGTTTATAAGTTTGTATTATACTGTGTAGTTTTGTCGGGACGACAAAGAACTAGGGAATGGGTAGTGTTATGAAGGAAGACTTGCCAGTTAGGTAGTCTCGTACCTTCGAGAAGTTTCTCTTACCGTAAGTTCCAGTACAAGTCATCAGAGTTGCCAGATTGCCTGTTGTTTGTGAGCGTAGTTATTTCGTAAGTTAAACATTCTGTATTTTTATGCTCTTTTTCTTTATAATGTTTTATTTAAGTGATTGCTTGTTAAATTATGTAATTTAAGTTCCTATGATAAATGATTTATAGTGTTATGTAATGTAAGAAGATATGGCATGTTTTGGCTGTCTATGAATTGGCAACTGTTGCCCGTCGAGAGTATACTTGTAGAATGTATTGTAGACGTTTCTAGAACAGTGCAAGCCTATATAAGGATTGGGAAGAGACTAGTCAGTCGGTCAGTCGGTTTGGAGGTCAGTCGGGTTTTTAGTTGTGTTAGTGAAGTGCAGTTGGTTTTGGTGTAGTACAGTGTCAGTGCAATGCTGTTAGTGAAGTTTGTGAAGAGTTGCTGGCAAGCACTAAGTGTAATTACTGTCAGTGAAGATTATTTTGCTACTTGTGAAAACAGTAGTAGACAGTGACGGGTTATTGCAGTTTGTATATCATTGGTATTTGAGAAAACAGTGAAGCGTAATAACTGTGAAGTGTTATTAAGCATTGGGTGTAATAGCAGTTAGTAAAGTGTGTATAGCTCCAGTGCTTGTGAGAACAGTGAAGTTGGAAAGCATTAAGCGGTATTATTTGGAAAATAAAAGACAGTGAACTTTAATGGTTTATTTTCGCCTCAGCTGATCTTGTGTACTGCACATCTAAAGGCTGACCATAGGAAGAACAACTCACTGGGCAACGTCCTTCCTATACTGAACTACTGCTGTTGGAGCCTTTGGCAGTGTGGGGACTGGTACGTAACAACAATATTATGTTCATTGATAACTGTGGGGAAGCTGAAAACTATAACTTATATGATGAATTATCAACTGTTGCATGGTTCATGAATAGAAACTAAACCACTCATGAAATCCGTGTCATTCATAATAATTGCTATTATGTACTGTTGAGGGTGTATTGTGTGACATAATTTTAACAATTTACCATAATCATGACATGATATTATCAGTATATTTTCTGGATGAACATTGCTTATATAATACAACCAATAACTACGCATAAGGGCAGTGATCACCGCGTTCGGTTCGTTCTAGCGATCGAACGAAACCTGGTGACGTTCCATACCAGTGTTACCAGATTCGGATAACATTACACCACCATGCTGGTGGACGGGGTGTTTCTGTTTGATAATGTCTGCAACTACATAGCAGCTAAGTAACGTAACTGTTCCCATTTATTGTGATTTCAATCAGTAGAACTGTCTGGGTGATCTTGTTTCCGTAAGACTGGAAGATATGCTAGTTAGGCTGAGAGTGCCCTACAGTGTACCTGTTTGATATATGGTAGAACCATTCTGTGATGTGGTGTGTAATGATCACGTAATGAAAGTAAGTTTTTTGGTTCAAGTTGTCATTGGCTGTAATTTGAACCCATAGACGCAAAGATCTCCCTGCATGGTCTGTAACACACACACACACACACACACACACACACACACACACACACGCACAAATCACAAGCGGATACTCAAATATTCAAGTGAGAGACAAGAGAGGATTTAGACGATAGAAAGGCCAACGTCTCTCTCTCTCTCTCTCTCTCTCTCTCTCTCAACAATGAAACATTCAAACGATACCAATTTCAACTCACTCCCTCTTCATTTCGTCCAGGAAGAGTGACAAGTATATCGTTATATTCATCAAAAATGTGTTGCTCACTCTAAAATCTAAATATACTTCAAAGCTCTACTTCTCAAGTTGATTTCAACATTTACTGAATTCTAGAAACTTTTCACAAAACTCTGTGTGTCTGGTTCGTAGTTGACTGGCCTGACCTTTTACAAGTAAACTTTAATTAATTTAATGGCTAAGTAATAGTTATATGGTAATCACGACACCTTTTATTGAGGGGCTGTGCATTTTTTCCTTTATAACTGTTACACCGTAATGGTACTTGAGTTTAAAAAAAAAATAAGGATGGGCACATCTATCTTTTCCTGCCATCACTCTTCTCCTGTTGCTTTTGTCACACTGCCATTGTTTTTTTCCGATAAATTTTATAAAATGTATTTTTATACTTGACTCACTGAGTGTTCGAAGTAATTTTATGAGAAACTTTTGAATTTTATCGTAAACTACCCCTCTTAGAATAGCGTCATATTAGCGGGGGAGTTAATAAAAGCAGTGACTGCTCCCTTTTCCCCTCGAGAAAAGTCTCTCTTCAACGGAATAAAATCGTATGGAAATAATAAATAGAAGGAACAGTCAGGAGCCCAACACCCCTTCCTAACAGTCGGTCTACGACTGCCTATTTAACTTTTCCCTGTGACCTTAACCTTTAATTCTCTGTTCACATATTTCCTTGACCCACAACCCTTCCACTAGGTTGGATCGTAATTGGATTAAAAAGTGTTTAGATTAATATTACTGATATTGTCATGTGACCTTGACCATTGTTCTGTTGTTTTAAAAACTGAATAACACTAATTTTGGTTGACAAGAAAACCTCCCACCAAGATTGATCCAGTTCGAAACTAAACTGTTTGAGTTAGTGGGCCGAAAATATTGGCCTTGTCTGTTGGCTTCCGCCTTAGATCAATCGGTTTCAAACCTGCATTAAGCTGTCTTTTGTTTACACCCAACCCATCCACCAAGTTTGGGCTAAATTTCATCAGAACTGTAAAAATTGACCCATTTTCAACTAGTGACCTATGAACCATTTCGGTCAGACTCTGTCAAGGATCATACCCAGCGGAGAATGAAACCCATCTGTGCGGGAAAAAAATATTTATATCAACTTTGCCATTTTAGAGACTGGCTGCTCTAGGAAAGAATACGTAGAAATCAGGATCTTGGGAAACTGTGTTTCCGTATTTCACGGTTGTGTTTTAGCTACTGTAAGAGTAGTTTGGGGTACAGAAAGACGTCGATTAAGGGTAAATGATATGAAAAATTTATACCTTTGTATTTCTATATGAAGTCAATGGAGAATGGGAGACATTTTAGATAAGTGTACTGTGGGGTAAGGTGGGAGGGACGGGAAGAATGGGGAGAACAATGTGATGGAGAGGTGGAGTGGAGAGATATATGAGGGACGCTGGTGTGAACTGGAAGAAGGGCAGCCAAATGACAGAGGACATTGCCACTTAGAGTCGATTTGTTTGTGAAAATCTCTTATGGGATAAAGAAGTCAGGCACCAAGGAGATAGACATTATTTGGGAGTTGTATATATTTTTTTTCCTTCATGACTATTGTCAGCATAAGTGCCATCCCAACACAGAGCATCTACCATTGTTGCGTCATACCATAGATTGACAAGATCCAGTCATTACCTAATGTGATTGGTATGAGTAGGTAAGGATGGAATACGTTCGGCGGGTTTGGCTGTGATTACGTTAGGGAAACGATCATATGTCAAGCTACGTCCCCGCCGAGCATCCATCTTGTATTCTGAGACTGATCACACGTGAAGGAGTTGGAGACGTTTGCCCCCAGGGTCATTAAGGCAGCTTCAGGAGGGACAAGTGTAACATGATGCCCTACTCAGCCCTTCTTGCCTCTCATCTCCCCCTGTTCACAGCGGTTAGTCTTCACACGACACGTCACGGCTTATTTAGGGTCTTTTTTATGTTTATATATATACTGTGTGCGTATATATATATATATATATATATATATATATATATATATATATATATATATATATATATATATATATATATACATAAATATATATATATATATATATATATATATATATATATATATATATATATATATATATATATATATACCGGTATGTAAAATTATATACAAAGATACACAGATAGACTGATTGACAAATAAATATACTGTATATCGATAGAGAGAGAGAGAGAGAGAGAGAGAGAGAGAGAGAGAGAGAGAGAGAGAATATACAACATTTATTACATGGCCGGAAATGTAAAAATAACGCATGTGTGTACTATTTTAAGAGAGAGAGAGAGAGAGAATATACAACATTTATTACATGGCCGGAAATGTAAAAATAACGCATGTGTGTACTATTTTAAACACGTCATTTCCTTAGTTGACATCCTGGTAACTTCATTTTATATATCAGTAACACTTTTATTGTTTCTTGTTTCGGTATTTTTCCTTTAAATATCTTGTCTTGCATTAATAGATATTTTTAGATATTTTTATTTTCTCTCAGTACTGAACTCAGTTACTATTAATAACAGAGATCAGATGATGACATATCTAGAGGAAACATTACCAAAGTCTTAAGGATGAGTGATACAATAATAAGCCTACGATTTAATCTGAAGACCTCGTTTACCGCATGGAGTAAGTGCAGTCGTGCATACCCCCTCCCCCTCTCTCTCTCTCTCTCTCTATCTATCTATCTCCATCTATCTCTATCCCATTGGATCCCAGGGGTGCTGGGCGAGGCATTGCACCGGGAGGGTACTAAGCGTACCGCCCTCCGCCTATCGGCTCATAGTCGC
>NC_136967.1:52780605-52798683 GCF_032717465.1 Coenobita brevimanus | reverse complement strand
GTATATATACATGCGCTTGATTGAATAGGAAAAATACTCCGCAATAGTAGTATTATTATAAACTTAATATTAGGCAATAATTTATGAGTTCTTTAAAACCCTGCAAAACATTTAACCGAGGCTAAGCGATGCTTTAGACCTTCACCTGGTGGAAGAACCGCTTAAACATGTTTATGAAGCCTCTAATTGGCAATGTTGCCCGTCGAGAGTATGCTTTCAGAATGTAGACGTTTCTAGAACAATGCAAGCCTATATAATATCAAAGAGATTGACTCATCAATTTTGGATGCATGGTCGTGAGGAGCGTAGACGTGTTTTCTGTTGCGCTCTTCTCTAGTTTTCTGTGTCACCCTTCCCCACCGGCATTAGCTTTTTTTTTTTTTCACCCTTCAGGTGACACTTAGGATTAGCTAGTACTAATTTTCTTCCCTACCCTTAAGTTAGAGATATAGTAAGTGTCCATATCTATTTACTAAGATTACCTTTGCTTTTGGTTTTCACTCGCCCATGGAGGGTCCCCCCACTGATCTGCTCTTGGGTGTGAAGTAACACGGTCGGGGCTTCTCCTCCCTGGAGTGGTTTGAGAGGGCAATCTTAGCCATAGGTGTGTTGTCCTGGGTTTTTGTCCCCTTGTTTGTTTTTCTCTCTTCTTCCCACTTCCCCCTTTAGGGGGAAGCTTTGTCACGTGGCATGACTACTGCTGCCTCCCCCTTCAGGGGGGAGGTAGTCCTGACCGACCCCTGACTGTCTCACTTATCGACCACTCTGACTTGAATGTTCCTGGACACGCCCTCTGTTAGACACAATGTTCACAATGCCAGTTTTGTTTGGTTGCACGCGGTTGGTTCTACTCCCCTGTCCAGCCTCAATCCCTTCATTATCATATAAGGGTGATTGATTGATGTGCAGGAGAGGTAGGAACAGGTCAGTAAACTGGTTAGCCGGAGATCTTCCTGAGTGGAAGACTGCAACCTCATCCCAGGTTAAGGATTTGAGATGAAGATGATGCAAATTCCATTGCGTGATACAGTTGTGCCGTCAATCCCTCACTCCATGTATTCCTGCAAGGGAGTCATCACTTGCAGGGACCTCATGGTCATGGAAGAGGACGACATCGTACGTGAACTTGCTCATGAAGATGTAATTGAAGCCCGTTTCATCATGAGATTTTCCGAGGGGAAAGAGGAATTAGCAACCTGCAACCTGTTATATTGACTTTCTGTAAAGTGACTCTCCCAACCCACAGCAAAGTGGGGTATGAAATTGTTAACGTAAGGACATACATCCCTAACCCACTTCGTTGTTTGCCATGTCAGTTATGCTGGACACCATGAAAAGTCTTGTCGGGCTTCTCAATCAGTCTGTGGCAGGGGTGCGCAACGCAAGGTCATGATGCTGACCATTGCACATCAGAGGGTGTCAGCTGGGCTTTCACTGCAAGGGTGCTCACATCACTTCCTCTAGGGATTGTCCCAAGTGGAAGGAGGAGAAAGAGGTCTGTGCAGTGAAGGCTGACTGAGGGAATACTCCTTCTACGAAGCAAGGAAAGGGGTGAAGGAGTTGCATGCAACTCCCACACCGAATAGGTCCAGTGCTCTCCGGCAGTGATGTCCCGCCCTGTGATGTGCACTGTGGAGACGCAGAGACTGATCTCGTGCTTGTTAATCAAGTCACTCACTCTACCTCCACCTCCACCTCTAAACCTCCTGTAAGATCCAACTCTCTAACTGACCTCCCCAAAGCTTCCATCATACTCACAGGCTGCTGCTGCTTCTCAGTCAGTCAAGCCTAAATCGAAGCCTGACAAGACTGTAAAACATAACTTCACCACCTCTTTCAAAGCCACGTCCTCATGTCCTCCCTGCTCCTAGCCCAGCGAGGGAGAGGAAGAATAGCTCTTCCTCGGTGGAATCTGGGAGCCTTGTTATTGACCAAAATATGGAGGTTTCCGTCAGCAAGCACCGGGAAAGGTCCCCCGGTAGCCACTCGCCTGGTCGCGGGGGCATAAAAAAACTAATCACACTGGCCCCCTCGTAAATCTTAAAAAACCGCTCGCATTCACTACATTACAGAGGAATTGTAGAGGTATTGGGAATAAGTTACAAAATATAGCAATCTTGCTTTCTATACACAGGCCAGACGTCGTTTGTTTATATGGAGACGCGCCTCTGAGGATCATCCTGATCCTCCACAGTTCAAACACTACCACTCGTATAGAAGATATGAAGGTCATGGAGTTGCCATTTACACACACAAATCACACCCCACAAACGGAAGTGATTCTAAATTCTACTCTGGAAGCTGTCGCTATGGGCAGAGTATGTAAATTTAATAACACGTATCTGTCTATTTGCTCTCTGTACTGTCCTCCACATGGCCCCATTGATAGTGATGCTTTAAATTCACTAGTGGAACATCTGCCTGGAAATAAGTTAGTGTTGGGCGATTTTAACGCCCATCACTATCAATGGGGTAGCTTGAGGATTGATGGTCGTGGGGAGCACAGCTGACCTAATACTACAGTCCAACCTCTGTCTTCTGAACGATGGTAGAGTGACTCGTGTAGATGATCGTACTGGTAACTTTTCGGCCATTGACTTATCTTTGGCCTCCCCTGGTATACATCAAGATCTCTCATGGGACCCCTACGACGACTCCTTGGGAAGTGATCATTTGCCCATCTGTCTTTCTTATACATGCGACATCATTTCTTGGGACCCTCCACCCTCCAAAATTTAACTATAAGAAAGCAGATTGTGGATCCTTCTCAAGGATCACCAATTTAGATATATCAGGGGAGACCAGGATGTTAAGTGTCGAAAATATAACCCAATTCCATACTACACACAGCTGAGGCTGCTATTCCCAAGACTTCTACAGTTCATGCGAAGCATAGAGCACATTGGTGGACGTCTTGATTGCCGACAAGCATTAAGAAAACGCAATAGGAGAGACAGGATTTTTTATAGTCAGCCCACTTTGAGAAAAATTTTATTGCATACAAACAGGCAATAGGCTAAGGCAAGGACAATAATAAGAAGGGCCAAACATGACCTCATGGCGGTCCTTTGTGTCCATGGTGACTCGTACAACACCCGACATGCAGTCTCATCCACTATAAGATTATTAAATAATAAACGGCCCATACTTCCCTGTCACCACCTTGCAGGTGAATAACACCACCTATGACGAGCCCGTGGACGTTGCTAACATCCTCGTCAGGAGTTTTTTTCGTGTAAGCAGCTCAGCCAATTATGACCTGGGTGTTTCCAACATCATAAACGCATGGCTGAGCTACACATATTAGACTTTGCTTACAGAAGACGTAAACTCCCGTACAACCAAGAGTTTACGCTAGATGAACTGCTTCTTGCCGTTAAATCCTGTAAAGACACCAGCCCTGGACCAGACACCATCACGTACGGTATGATCCAGCATCTTAATCAGGACAACCTGATTAAGATGTTAGTATTGTACAATGAGATTTGGGCTGCCTCGAACGTTCCCAAACTCATGGCACTTTGCGCACGTCATACCGATACCCAAAGAGGCTGGTCGTCTTATGAATCCCACTTGTCATCCTACACAGTTGACTTCTTGTCTATGTAAGGTCATGAAACGTATGGTTAACAATAGGCTTCTTTTTGTTTTAGACTTGAAGAATTTGTTAAATGATCAACAATGTGGCTTCCCAGAATACAGAAGTTCACTAGATCATTTAATGAATTTGGAGCATTGTATTGCAGAGGCATTTGCCAATAAAGACCATGATAGGGGTGTTCTTGGACATCCATAAAGCTCATGACATGACCTCATGACACGGTATACTAATGAAGCTCTATGCTTGTATTTAAGAGGAAATTTACCTGTTTTTATTTCAAATTTCTTAAGTATATTGAACTTTCTCTGTCAAATTACCTCATAACGTAACATCTGATATATTTATCCAGGAAAACGTAGGTGTCAGCAGGGAAGTGTGCTTAGTCCAACTTTATTTAGTATTATGATCAATGATATTCTGTCATCAGCTCCCATCCTGAGGAATCTATAACACTGTCGACGCTGGGACGACTGTGCAATATGGCACTCTTCCAGTAATGCACAATTCTTCGCCATGGGCGGATTCCGCCAAGCAGCCCTTGACCTCGCCCACCAATGGGCCTTGCAGTGGGGATTTAAGTTTTCCATACGTAAGTGTGCCGCTATAGTTTTCACTAATCGTAACGTACCCAACTTGTGCTTAACTTCGGATAATCAGGCGATACCTTTTCAAAATTCTGCAAAATTTTTAGGAATACATTTTGATCGTAGAATGAATTTTAAACTTCACGTTAATACTTTGCTTGCTCGCGATAAACCGTTAAATGTCCTCGGCACCAAAGGAATACTACCAAAAGTGCCGGCAGAAAACCTTTATTAATGGTGTATAAGTCCCTTATTCGATCGGTGGAAGCTAGACTATGGCGCACAGGTGTAATGGCTCAGCACCTGATGCCACGCTTGAAAGTTGATTTGATGTCATACAGAATAAATGCTTGCGAATGTGTCTTGTCTGTCCAAAATTCCCGTGCAGACTCAGATGGAGGTGGAGGGTGCTGAATGTGCTTCCCCTCCGCAATATTCGCCATGACTCCACCTGGCCTATCCTATGGTATAAGGACGCTAAGGAAAAGTGATATCGGCAATGTGGCCTGTGCCCCTCAAGGCCAATACCACCACCTTCTGCGGGGGTCTGGCCGGGCCACTTGCCGCTCGCCTCCACTTACTGGACTCAGGTTTGATGTGGAACCCAGTGACTGTGACAGGTTGGTGCTTGAAAAGAGGAAGCGCCTTGGGAGCCACCCGGCTTTACAGTCGATGTTACATGGCTCCCAGCACCAAAGGCCAAGGCGCCGGAGGCGGAGGTCCACCACTTGTTTCGTAACATCATTGTTCGTCACTTGGGGTCCCATCAATTGTACACCGACGGCTCCAAGTCGAGTGAATGTGTGGGTGCAAGTGTATGTGGTCGACTGAACAAACTCAGGTATCGGTTGCCGACTCATACATCTGTGTTTACTTTAGAACTTTTTGTGCTATTGACAAAGCCATAGACTATGCTCTCAATTCTAGGCATGACTCATTTGTCATATTTTCAGATTCAAATAGAGCGTCCTTCAGGCAATTGGCATCTTGCACTACTGACTCTCATGAGATCCAGGGCCGCATCGTTAATAAGTTGCATTCATGCAACAAGTCATTCACGCTGATCTGGGCGCCTGGTCACACGTATCTACGGCAATGAGCAGGCTGACTTACTTGCAAAGTCGGCTGTAGAGCTCGAGGAGACTTGGGACGTTCCTCGTGATCTACGGTCGAGTCTATCTCTCGGAAAGAAATCAATAAATCTTTCTGTGGCAAGGTCAGTGGACCCGACCACATATTCCAACTTGTAAGCCGTACCTGGGAATTCAAGGACTGGGACACTGCCAACCGTCCCAGTCGCCTAGAAGAAAAAGTGTTGGCACGGTTACGGCTTAATGCCACCATTTTAACCCACATAAAACCGAGTACAGAAAGACGCCGCCTCCACCGCACTGTGACATCTGTAATGCAGTGTTATCTATTAGTCATATTCATCTCAGCATTGTTGGCGATTTATTCAGGAACGTGCTTCACTTATAAATTACTGGGCGGGGCGCAGTAGACGTCCCCTTCAATCTCTTCACCATCCTGGGTGATGGGGACATTGTTACATCTGATAAAATTGATGGCTTTCTTGAGAGAGACCGGACTGATCAGAGTGATGTGACTTTTTTACTGTGTGTTTATAGTTTTTATGAATGGAAAGTAAATATGTACATATTGCAATATTAATTAGGGTTGACAGTTGACATATTTTAAATAGTTCCTCCTCCCACCGATCTATTTCTAATATAGATGTCCCCTACATTAAGTTGCCAAGTTCTTTCGCCTGACAGACACCAGCTGATGAGTGCAAGTGTGCAATATAGGAAGGTATTGGGCACTTGCAGTCGATAAAGTGGTCTGCTGGGCGAGGTTCTTTCACTTTTTGTACAAATTATGTAAAAATGACATTATATTGATTCTTCCTCAAGTTATTATAATTAGGACGACAGCTGACGTATAAGTGGAAATGTTCCTGACCCGTTCTGGTTCCCTTTCATATACTGGATGTCCCACTATATTATAGTTGTGCTCTGACTGACAGTCACCAGGTGATGAGTGCAAGTATGTAATGTAGAAAGGCATTACATATCTGCAGTTGATGGTGTTCTGTTAGTCTTAAGAGGTATTTTTACCATTAGTGTAGTCTGAGCTATTTGTCTCTGTAGGATTTAGTATAGGTTAGAAGGATTTGTCTTGTTAGGTGATTAGTTTTAGGTTCTTTAGATTTAGGTTTTTTCTTTATAATATAAGGTATGTAAAAAATATAAGACCAAGAAAAAAAAAATAATATTATTATTATATATATATGTACGTTTGCATGAGCGAAGTGTGTCTGTATGTATGCATGGAATGTGTGTGTGTGTGTATGTGTGTGTGTGTGTGTGTGTGTGTGTGTGTGTGTGTGTGTGTGTGTGTGTATGTATGTATATATATATATGTTTGTATATATATGATATATATGTTTGTATATATATGTATAAAATATGTTATATATATATATATATTATATATATATATATATATATATATATATATATATATATATATATATATATATATATATATATATACACATGGCCATAATAACCAGGGCTTCGGAGCCCCCAATGGTTGATAGGCCAGAAAAAAAAAAAAATTAATCGGTCGGGACTTTCATGAATGGTTGCGGAGAGAGTAGACGTAAGCTTTTCTGAGCTCTCCATCTAGCGTAGGGTTGCCTCACCGGCGTTAAAGGCTTTGTTTTGCTCGCCACTATGGGCGTTTTTCAATAAAGTTAGGATTAGTTAGTTCTCATTTTCCTCCTCCTTGTTAGAGATACAATAGGTTTTTGTATCTATTTCCTGGAAGTTGATTTACATTTCCTTATCGCCCACGGAGAGGTCCCCCCACTGATCGCTCGCTCTGGGGCGTGGAACGAACACAGGTCAGGCCTCCCTGGAGTGGTTTGAGAGGGCAACCTCCAGATTTAGGTGTGTTTTTGCCCCTGGTTGTTGGTCCCTTGTTTGTCTTCTCACCTTCTTCCCACTTCCCCCGTTAGGGGAGTGGTACTATGGAGGACGCTCCCTACTGCCTCCCTCCTCGCCATCAGGGGGGGAGGTAGTCCTGACCGACCCCTCGACTCAACCAACGGACGGACTGTCCACCGACTGGAACGGCCCCGGACCAGAGCTTTAGATATAAAGGTGCAAATAACGTCTTGTTTGTCTTGATTCACGCGAGTTGAGTTCTACTCCCCTGTCCAGGCCTCAATCCCTTCATCATCAAGAAGGTGATTGATGGGTGTGCAGGTAGGTGGAACAAGTTAAAAAACTTGGGTAAGTGGAGATCTCTTGGTAAAGACACCATCAATTCTGCCCAGGTAAAGGACTTGCTGAAACTGGGAGGAAGTTCCACAGTTACGATGTCCAGACAACGCATCCCCCACTCCATGAATTCCTGCATGGGGTGTTATCACCTGCAGGGATCTGGTGCTTATGGAAGAGGAAGAAATCGTACAGGAACTTGCCTCAGCAAGATGTAATAGAGGCCAGATTTATTACAAGATTTTCGGAAGGTATAAGGACGAAGACTGCAACAGTTGTTTTGACTTTTGGAAAAGTATCTCTTCCAGCCAATGTCAGAAAGTTGGATGATGAAATTTTCAATGTCAGAATTGCATACATCCCAAAACCCCCTTCGTTGTGCAAAATGTCAGATATATGGACACCATGAAAAGGCTTGTCGGTCTTCTAATAACCTAGTATGTGGCAAAGTGCGTATGGCTGTAGAGCCATTCTGCTGACCACTGTACATCAGAGGAATGTGAATGTTAAGCTTTCACTGCCAGGGCAAGCTTCACCCCACTTCCCTCTCGGGTTTTGTCCCAAGTGGAAGTTGAGGAGACAAAGAGGGTCTGCACAAATGTGAAGGCAACTGAGGGCATATCCTTTTACTGATGCTAGGAAGAAGGTATGAAGCTGAGTTGCATGCAACTCCCAAACCTAATATCCTCCTATGCATTGTGCGGTTGTGTCCCGTCTCTGTGATGTGCAACTGTGGAGACACAGACTGACCTTACATCTGCTCCTCATGCCCCACGTCCCTCACCTCTCAGTCTAAGCCTCTCTGTACGTTCCAAATCTCTGAACAGACATCCCTGTTGCCCACTTTCATACTCTCAGGCTGCCGCCTGCTTTACCTTCTCGCAGTCAGTGCGGCCAAAACAGAAGTCTGACAAGCTCAGATAAAATTAACTTCTGACCACCCTCGCTTCGCCAAACAGTCACGTCCTCATATCCTTCCCGCTCCTGATCAAGCGAGGAAAGAAAGAATAGCTCTCTCCTCGGTGGATTCTGGGAGCCTTGTTATTGATGAGAATATGGAGGATCTCCACGAGTAGAAAGCACCGGGAAAGTTGTCCCGGTAGCCACTCGCCTGGTGCCATGCGACATAAAACTAAGAGCACTGGCCACCCTCGTAAATCTTAAACTGTCGCTTTCACTGTATTACAGTGGAAATCTGTAGAGGTGTCGGGGAATAAGTTACAAAATATAGCAATGTTGCTGTCAATACACAGGCTAGACGTTATTTGTTTACAGGAGACGGCTACTGGAGGATCACCCTGATCCTCCATGAAGTTCAAACACTACCACTCGTATACAGAAGATATGCAGGTCACGAGAGTCGTCATATACTACACATAAATCCCACACCCACAAACGGAAGTGATTCTAAATTCTACTCTGGAAGCTGCTCAGCGTGCATAAGAGTAAAATTTAATAACACGTACTCTGTCTATTTGCTCTCTGTACTGTCCTCCACACGGCCCCATTAATAGTGATGCTTTAAATTCACTGAGTTGAACATCTACCTGGGAATAAATTTCAGTGCTGGAGACTTTAACGCCCATCACTATCAATGGGGTAGCTTGAGGATCGATGGTCGTGGGGAGCAAGTAGCCGATCTAATACTACAGTCCAACCTCTGTCTTCTGAACGATGATAGAGCGACTCGTGTAGATGATCGTACTGGTAACTTTTCGGCCATTGACTTATCTTTGGCCTCCCCTGTTATACATCAAGATCTCTCGTGGGACCCTTACGACGACTCCTTGGGAAGTGATCATTTACCCATCTGTCTTTCTTGTACACGCGACATCGTTTCGGACCCTCCACCTCCAAAATTTAACTATAAGAAAGCAGATTGGGGATCCTTCTCAAGGATTGCCAAGTTAGATATATCTGGGGAGACCATAGATGTTAAGGTCGAAAATATAACTACTTCTATATTACACGCAGCTGAGGCTGCTATTGCCAAGACTTCTACAGTTCATGCAAAGCATAGAGCACATTGGTGGATGCTGGATTGCCGACAAGCATTAAGAAAACGCAATAGGAGATACAGGATTTTTGATAGTCAGCCCACTGAGGAAAATTTTATTGCATACAAACAGGCACGGGCTGAGGCAAGGAGAATAATAAGAAGGGCTAAACGTGACTCCTTGCGGTCTGTCCACGGAGACTCGTACAACACCATTGCATAAAATCTGGTCCACTATAAGCTTATTAAATAATAAACGCCCATACTTCCCTGTCATCACCTTGCAGGTGAATAACACCACCTATGACGAGCCCGTAGACGTTGCTAACATCCTCGCCAGGAGGTTTTCTCATGTAAGTAGCTCAGCCAATTATGACCCGCATTTCCAACATCATAAACGCATGGCTGAGCTACAGATATTAGACTTTGCCACAGAAGACGTAGACTCCCCGTACAACCAAGAGTTTACACTAGATGAACTGCTCCTTGCCCTTAAATCCTGTAAAGACACCAGCCCTGGACCAGACACCATCATGTACGGTATGATCCAGCATCTTAATCAGGACAACCTGATTAAGATGTTAGCATTGTACAATGAGATTTGGACGTCTCGAACGTTCTAAAACTCATGGCACTTTGCGCACGGCCATACCGATACCCAAAGAGGCTGGTCGTCTTATGAATCCCCCTTCATTTCGTCCTATTGTGTTGACTTCTTGTCTATGTAAGGTCATGGAACGTATGGTTAACAATAGGCTTCTTTTTGTTTTAGAGTCGAAGAATTTGTTAAATGATCAACAATGTGGCTTCCGTAAATACAGATGTTCACTAGATCATTTAATGAATTTGGAGCATTGTATTGCAGAGGCATTTGCCAATAAAGAATTCATGATAGGGGTGTTCTTGGACATCCATAAAGCCTATGACATGACCTGGCGACATGGTATACTAATGAAGCTCTATGCTTATGGTTTAAGAGGAAATTTACCTGTTTTTATTTCAAATTTCTTAAGGGACAGAACTTTCTCTGTCAAATTGCCCGTAACGTAACATCGGATATATTTATCCAGGAAAATGGGGTGCCACAGGGAAGTGTGCTTAGTCCTACTTTATTTAGTATTATGATCAATGATATTCTGTCATCAGCTCCCATCCCGAGGAATCTTAAATACTCGCTCTACGCTGATGATTGTGCAATATGGCACTCTTCCCGTAATGCACAATTTTCGGCTGGGTGGATTCAAGCAGCCCTTGACTCCGTCCACCAATGGGCCTTGCAGTGGGGATTTAAGTTTTCCGTACGTAAGTGTGACGCTATAGTCTTCACTAATCGTAACGTACCTAATTTGTGCTTAACTTTGGATAATCAGGCGGTACCTTTTCAAAATTCTGTAAAATTTTTAGGAATACATTTTGATCGTAGAATGAATTTTAAACTTCACGTTAATACTTTGCTTGCTCGTTGTGATAAACCGTTAAATGTCCTCAAGTACCTAGCGGGTACTACCTGGGGTCCTGACAGAAACTCTTTATTAATGGTGTATAAGTCCCTTATTCGATCGAAACTAGACTATGGCGCACAGGTGTATGGCTCGGCATCCAATGCCACGCTGAAAGGATTGGATGTGTTACAGAATTAATGTTTGCAAATGTGTCTTGGAGCCGTCCGGTGTACCCGTGTGGCTCGCATGGAAGTGGAGGCGAATGTGCCTCCCCTCCGTATTCGCTGTGATCACCTGGCCTTGTCCTACGGCGTAAGGACGTTTCGGAAAAGTAATATCGGCAATGTGGCCTGTACCCCCCTGTGTCAATACCACCACCTTCTGCTGGGGGTGCGTCGGCCACTTGCCGTTCGCCTCCACTTACTGAATCAGGAGCTTGGTGTGGACCCCAGTGACTGTGACAAGTTGGTGTTTAAAAAGATAGCGCCTTGGGAGCCATCTGGCTCTACAGTGGATGTCTCATGGCTCCCAGCACCAAAGGTCAAGGCACCGGAGGCGGAGGTCCACCACTTGTTTCGTAACATCATTGTTCGTCACTTGGGGTCCCATCAATTGTACACCGACGGCTCCAAGTCGAGTGAATGTGTGGGTGCAAGTGTGTGGTCGACTGAATGTGCACTTAGGTATCAGTTGCCGACTCATACATCTGTGTTTACCTCCGAACTTTTTGCTATTGACAAAGCCATAGACTATGCTCTCAATTCTAGGCATGACTCATTTGTCATATTTTCAGATTCAAAATCAGCCCTTCGGGCAATTGTATCTCGTACTACGGACTCTCACGAGATCCAGGGCCGCATCGTTAATAAATTGCATTCATGCAACAAGTCATTCACGCTGATCTGGGTGCCTGGTCATTGTCGTATCTACGGCAATGAGCAGGCTGACTTACTTGCAAAGTCGGCTGTAGAGCTTGAGGAGACTTGGGACGTTCCTCGTGATCTACGGTCGAGTCTCTCTCTCGGAAAGAAATCAATATATCTTCTGTGGCAAGGTCAGTGGACCAGACTAAATATTCCAACTTGTAAACCGTACCTGGGCTACTGGGACACCGCCAACCGTCCCAGTCGCCTGGAAGAAAAAGTGCTGGCACGGTTACGTCTCAATGCCACCATTTTAACACATATGAAACCTTATATGGAAAGACGCTTCCCACCGCACTGTGACATCTGTGATGCGGTGTTATCTATCAATCATATCATCCTGCGCTGTCGGCGATTTATTCGTGAACGTGCTTCACTTATAAATTACTGTGGAGCAGCCGATGTCCCCTTCACCCTTTCCACCATCCTGGGTGATGGGGACATTGTTATGACTGATAAATTGATGGCTTTCTTGAGAGAGACCGAACTGATCAGAGTGATGTGACTTTTTTACTGTGTGGTTATGGTTTTTATCAACGGTAAATATGTATATATTGTAATACTAATTAGGGTTGACAGTTGACATATTTTAAATAGTTCCTGCTCCCACTGATCTATTTCTAATATAGATGTCCCCTACATTAAGCCAAGTTCCTCGCCTGACAGTCACCAGCTGATGAGTGCAAGTGTGCAATATAGGAAGGTATTGGGCACTTGTAGTCGATGGTGGTCTGCTGGGCGAGGTTCTTCACTTTTTGTATAAATTATGTAAATACATTATACCATCTTGCTTAAGTTATTCTAATTAGGGACGACAGCTGACGTATATGGAAATGTTCCTGACTCGTCTGGTTCCCTTTCATATATTGATGTCCCCTATATTAGGTTGTGCCTCGACTGACAGTCACCAGGTGATGAGTGTAGGTATGTAATGTAGAAAGGCATTACATATCTGCAGTCGATGGTGTTCTTTTGGTCGAGGCTTTTTTACCATTAGTGTAGGTCTAGTTATTTGTCTCTTAGGACTTAGTATAGGTTAGCGATTTGTCTGTTAGGTGATTAGTTTTAGGGTCTTTATATTAGGCATTTTTGTTTATAAGTAATATAACGTTAAAAATATAAAAATTGCCAAAAAAATAATCTATCTATCTATATACCTAGGCTGCCTCCCCCAAGGAAAGGGAGGTAGCCGAGACAGGACGACACACTCCCCATTTACTCATCCATTCAAACACATTCATTCGCATCTTAGCCCCAAAGGGGAGAACGGACAGATCTTCACCGCACCACACCGCACAAGGGTCAACTGCGCAATGCAATCAGTGACATCCGCAGCAGGGCCCGACAGCAGAACTGGTTTACCCCTGCCACATCATAACAGACCCATCCCCTTACCCGCACCTGACCTGACTAGCTGATCAGACCAAAAGCGGGAGAATATCCCCTCAGGGCTGCATCATCACTTATTCATTCACAATTTCTCTCCATTTATTTCTGTCACGCACAGCCACTCTTCCTTGCTCAACAGACATCCCTCTCGCATCCAGCGCTCTCTTCACACTGTCCATCCATCCTATACAAAAAAAATAATAAAATCAAAATTATTATATATATATGTACGTGTGCATGAAAGTGTGAATGTTCATATGCATGAATGTGTGTATGTATGTATGTATGTATATATATATGTTCGTATATGTATGTATAAATGTCTCAATATATGTACATACATATATATTTGCCTTAATGACCAGAGGCTCCGGCCTCAATGGTCGATAGGCAAAAAAAAAAAAAAAAAAAAAAAATCAGTCAGTCAGTCAGTTTGGAGGTTGGGTTTTCAATTCAGTGTGAGTGAGGTGCAGTCGGTTTTGGTGTAGTACAGTGCTGTTCGTGAAGCTTGTGAAGAGTTGCTGGCAAGCACTAAGTGTAATTACTGTCAGTGAAGATTATTTTTGGTACTTGTGAAAACAGTGGCAAACAGTGACGGGTTATTGAAGTTTGTATATCATTGGAATTCGAGAAAACAGTGAAGTGTAATAACTGTGAAGTGTTATTAAGCATTAAGTGTAATAGCAGTTAGTAAAGTGTGTACAGCTCTAGTGCTTGTGAGAACAGTGAAGTTGGAAAACATTAAGCGGTATTATTTGGAAAATAAAGACAGTGAACTTTAAGGACCCAGTTTTTATTTTCGCCTCAGCTGATCTTGTGTACTGCACACCTAAAGGCTGACCATAGGAATAACAACTCACTGGGCAACGTCCTTCCTGTAGTGAACTACTACTATTGGAGCCTGTGGCAGTGTGGGGACTGGGACGTAACACTGGTGTCAGGAGTGTGGGATTATTTAGGGCTGCAGTGAGTCTACCCTTCGACATGGAAGCAGGTGTGAAAACAAGATCTCGAGCTGGACAGGAAGAGGAAATTTCCCTGGCGACATTTATGGAGCTACTACAGGCACATTATAAAGAACTCGAAGGACAGTCACAGGCACATTATAAAGAACTCAAAGAACTAATACAGGCACGAGGTGAACTACTGAAGGCAAATAGTGAACTACCAAAGCCACAACGTGAGGAACAAAAAGAACGATATGAGCAACTTCAAGAGGCATCAGAGGAGCAACAGAAGGCATTACAATCGAGGATGCAAGGACAGCTAGATGCATTCATGGGGGAAATCAAGGAAGAACAGCAACAGCTTAAGGAGGAAGTAGATGCCAAGCTAGATCAGCAGAAATGTGAGGTAAGCAATAATGTGACAGAGTGTAAACAGCATGTAGACGAACAATTGAAGACAATTGGTGAGGAAATAGTGACGAAGTGCAAACAGCATGCAGATGAACAGCTGAAGACAGTTAGTGAGGGAATAGTGACAGAGTGCAGACAGCACGTAGACAACCAGCTACAGATTAGTGAGGGAATTGTGATAGAGTGCAGACAGCATGTAGATAGCCAGCTGAAGCATGTAGTCGATCATGAGAAGATAATTAGTGAGAATATGGAGGCTGTAGAGAAATACTGCACTGCTGAGCCTCAAGTTCGTGTACAGAGAGCATATGAAAGGAGTGGACAGTGTATTGTGAATCATGGCGGATCCCGGGCATCTGAAGATGGTACTGTAGGGTTGAATAATCAGAATATTGGAGGTTCAAGTCCTGGACATAATTATATGATGCATCAGTTTTTAGGCCCCAAACCAGTGAAGTGCATGGCTATAATGGGGATCCAGTTAAGAAGAAACCTCAAGAAAGTGATGGTTGAGTATCTTGGGCAGCTTACCATCCACAGTTTGAGTTACTTGCGGAACAGAATGGTTGGGATGATAAGAAGGCTGCAGAAGACCCACCACTGAAGAAATGCAAGAGAACCTTGATGAATAGTGTGCGAGAAGACAGAAGGACAGACGACATGCAGCCTGTAGGAATAGGAATCGTAGGAAGAAATGCTGCTGTACTGTAGTGACGAGGCCATCGGTGGACAGAGAAGACATGGGGAGGATGCAGATGGAGGGTGAAGATTTGCACTGGTGCCGGAATGGCTGCAGCGGAGTGCAGTGCGACCATCATGGGGAGGAGTTTCCAGGTTGGGTCCTGTGACGGAGAGCTGCTGGAGTCAGTGGCACCTTCTTCGTTGCAACAGACTACTGGAGCGTCAATGGGAGACGCCCAATGGCCTCAGCGAGATGAGGTCTGAGATCTTGGATGAATCCCATAACCAGATCACTAGTGGGCACCTGGGAGTGAAGACAATTCTAAGCCGGCTGCAACACAAGTTCTACTGGATTGGCATCCATCAGGATGTTGAAGAGTGGTGTCGGACCTGTGATGTGTGCTGTGCCAAGAAGAGGACTAAGACCTTCCAGGAGGAGTGGACTGTGTGGAAGAACAAGGACGTCGTCGGAAGTGGCATACAAGAAGGCCTGATAAGTTGAGAGATTATTTTGTTTACACGTGGATGTTTCATTAGGTTTAGCGTTTATGTTTGCATATACTGTGTAGTTTTGTCGGGACGACAAAGAACTAGGGAATGGGTAGTGTTATGAAGGAAGACTTGCCAGTTAGGTAGTCTCGTACCTTCGAGAAGTTTCTCGTACCGTAAGTTCCAGTACGAGTCATCAGAGTTGCCAGATTGCCTGTTGTTTGTGAGCGTAGTTATTTCGTAAGTTAAACATTCTGTATTTTTATGCTCTTTTTCTTTATGATGTTTTATTTAAGTGATTGCTTGTTAAATTATGTAATTTAAGTTCCTATGGTAAATTATTTATAGTGTTATGTAATGTAAGAAGCTATGGCATGTTTTGGCTGTCTATGAAATGGCAACTATTGCCCGTCGAGAGTATACTCGTAGAATGTAGACGTTTCTAGAACAGTGCAAGCCTATATAAGGATTGGGAAGAGACTAGTCAGTCGGTCAGTCGGTTTGGAGGTCAGTCGGGTTTTCAGTTAAGTGTTAGTGAGGTGCAGTCGGTTTTGGTGTAGTACAGTGTCAGTGCAGTGCTGTTAGTTAAGTTTGTGAAGAGATGCTGGCAAGCACTAAGTGTAATTACTGTCAGTGAAGATTATTTTTGCTACTTGTGAAAGCAGTAGCAGACAGTGACGGGTTATTGCAGTTTGTATATCATTGGTATTTGAGAAAACAGTGAAGCCTAATAACTGTGAAGTGTTATTAAGCATTGGGTGTAATAGCAGTTAGTAAAGTGTGTATAGCTCCAGAGCTTGTGAGAAGAGTTAAGTTGGAAAGCATTAAGCGGTATTATTTGGAAAGTAAATGACAGTGAACTTTAATGAGCCAGCGTTTATTTTCGCCTCAGCTGATCTTGTCTACTGCACACCTAAAGGCTGACCATAGGAAGAACAACTCGCTGGGCAACGTCCTTCCTATACTGAACTACTGCTGTTGGAGCCTGTGGCAGTGTGGGGACTTGTACATAAGAATAATATTATGTTCATTGATAACTGTGGGGAAGCTGAAAACTATAACTTATATAATGAATTATCAACTGTTGCATGGTTCATGAATAGAAACTAAACCACTCATGAAATCCGTGTCATTCATAATAATTGCTATTATGTACTGTTGAGGGCGTATTGTGTGACATAATTTTAACAATTTACCATAATCATGACATGCTATTATCAGTATATTTTCTGGATGAACATTGCTTTTATATTACAACCAATAACTGTGCATAAGGGCAGTGATCACCGCGTTCGGTTCGTTCTAGCAACCGAACGAAACCTGGTGACGTTCCATACTTACCAGTGTTACCAGATGCGGATAACATTACACCACCATGCTGGTGGACGGGGTGTTTCTGTTTGATAATGTCTGCAACTACATCTGCAACTACATAGCAGCTAAGTAACGTAACTGTTCCCATTTATTGTGATTTCTATCAGTAGAACTGTCTGGGTGATCTTGTTTCCGTAAGATTGGAAGATATGCTATTTAGGCTGAGAGTGCCCTACTGTGTACATGTTTGATATATGGTAGAACCATTCTGTGATGTGATGTTTAATGATCACGTAATGAAAGTAAGTTTATTGGTTCAAGTTGTCATTGGCTGTAATTTGAACCCATAGACACAAAGATCTCCCTGCATGGTCTGTAACACACACACACACACACACACACACACACACACACACACACGCACAAATCACAAGCGGATACTCAAATATTCAAGTGAGAGACAAGAGAGGATTTAGACGATAGAAAGGCCAACGTCTCTCTCTCTCTCTCTCTCTCTCTCTCTCTGAACAACGAAACATTCAAACGATACCAATTTCAACTCATTCCCTTTTCATTTCGTCCAGGAAGACTGACAAGTATATCGTTATATTTATCAAAAACGTGTTGCTCACTCTAAAATCTAAATATACTTCAAAGCTCTACTTCTCAAGTTGATTTCAACATTTACTGATACGAATTCTAGAAACTTTTCACAAAACTCTGTATGTCTGGTTCGTTGTTGACTGGCCTGACCTTTTACAAATGAACTTTAATTAATTTAACGCTAAGTAATAGTTCGTAATCACGATACCTTTTTTTGAGGGGCTGTGCATCTTTTCCATTATAACTGTTACACCATAATGGTACTTGAGTTTAAAAAAAAATAAGGATGGGCACATTTATCTTTTCCTGCCATCACTCTTTTCCTGTTGCTTTTGTCACACTGCCATTGTTTTTTTCCGATAAATTTTATAAAATGTATTTTTATACTTGACTCAGTGAGTTTTTGAAGTA
>NC_136967.1:52733105-52775605 GCF_032717465.1 Coenobita brevimanus | reverse complement strand
GGCGGCAGCTTTTAAAGAGATGTCCATCAACATCTCCCTTGTTTTCTCGGTGACTAGGGTCCTCCACCTCTTCCTCTAGAGTGAAGTCGTTACTGTCATATGTCCTGACCTTCTTCTGTAGCAATTTGAGAGGCTTTTCAGGCGTCTCAGGGCGGGTTGGGGATGAAGGGAGTGACACTTCACTCTTCACATGGTAGCTCTCCCCTGCTTCAGAGGAAGTCTCACCACTGATGCCAAGGAAAGATACAGTTTTCTCCAGGGTACGACGTATGGCACTGTCACTAAGCCTTTTCCGCAGTGGTAAGGAATGAACTTTGGCGGGGGTAGATGATGCAGTCAGCCGGCAGGTTTGGACAAGGAGGCTGAGGAAAACATCATTCTGCACAGTAACAATGCTGTGCACAGACTGAACCGTGCATAACTGGGGTACCTTGGGTTCCTCCCTACCCTATGATAATGAGAGAAAATGGTCGCGGTTTCAAATGGTGGCGGGAAGACATTTGCCTGTATAGTCGGTACCTGGCGGCCCCACAGCAGCCCGATTGTGACGTGTTTAGACATTACCCGGCAGATGGGGGATAAGTTATATTTTCACCAGATCAAGAATCTTATATTTCGTCAACACCATAAACAGTTTGGAGTGCAGGCAAGTTATGGAAGACATAAAAGAAATGTTGCCAGATACAGGTGGTATTGTCTGAAACATAAAGAAAGCGAGTCATCACTTGTTTGGGTGATCATATCGTGGTGAGATATGGCTGGTGGATAATAATAAGTCTTTCTGCGTCTCAATCGTCCCCTTTAAGAACATTCACAAGTCAGTTATATCCAAGACTCTGCTTCTAGAACATGGCTTATATTTATACCTGCCGATTGGATGAGGGTCAGTAATGCAGGCTAAAACACTTCTCTAGATCCTAGTCTTCCTCTAGAACACAGCCTACAGCAGAAGTGTAAGATGAATGCCTAGTATGAATATATTGGCTATACGAGGGCCATAAAGACATATATTTGCTCGAAGTTCCAATTTTCCTCTAGAAGAAAACACTGCAGCAAAAGCAAGAGTAGGAGCAGGATGTATAAGTCCATGTTACTTCCAGGTCCCTGTTTTTGCTCCTGGGTAAATAAAAGCAAAGCGAGACATAAAGACATATTAACAAGATCAGGAAGAGGAAGGGGAAGGAAGGTAATCATTACATTATTATTATTGTAATTATTATTGTTGTTGTTGTTATTATTATTATTATTATTATTATTATTAGTAGTAGTAGTAGTAGTAGTAGTAGTAGTAGGAGCAGTAGTAGTAGTAGTAGTAGTAGCAGTAGTAGTAGTAGTAGCATTATTCTTATTAGCAGCAGCAGTAGCAGCAGCATTATTATAGTAGTCTCAGGCTCATCTGAAACGTAAATTCGATGAACTTTAGGCTGCAGTTATCTTATCTCCTGCAGTCCCCCATTTCTTTTCGAGAACAGGATGTGAGTTAATTAAGGGACGTTTGTAAAGCTGGGCAGCATGGCTACTTGAATATATATATATATCGGTGCCACAGCATAAAGGAGCCCTTCTCCAGCACCAATAACAAGAATAACAAGCACAAGCAAGTAGCAAGGAAATGAAGACGCGTGAACAGGTGTGAGACACGACTGTGACGTCTTAGCTAGTCAAGTTAAACATGGAGCATAATTGGAAGAGAAACAGTAGCAGGAACAGAAGCACATAGGAAGGAGGAGCAGAAAGGTTACTACACAAGAGTCTTAAACAAAGACAGTATTTTTGCCCTCTCTTAATCGTCCTCTAGAAACAAACACCGTAGCAGAAGCAGTAGCACAAACATAGGAACAACAGGAACAGGAACAAAGGCAGGGACAGAAGCAAGAGGAAGATGTAGGAGGAGGAGCACCTGGAACAATGACTGGGCAATTACCTGTACAAGAAGAATAGAGGAGTAATGCCAAAGTAAGGAATGCAGCATAACAACAGCAGGAAGAGGACCAGAAGGAAAGACTAGGCTTTAGGCAGTAAGGAAGAAATGGCAGGAGCAGGGGCAGGACAGGTAAAACACTGGCACAAGGTGCAACAAGAGACATTGACACCTGGTCACCGCAAGAAACAACAGTATTTAAAGCAGGAGCAGGGAGACGACTTATATTTATGCCTATCGATTGCACGAAGGTCATTAAAGCAAGCAAGCACTTTTCTGTATGTTCCAATCTTCCGTTAGAAGAATCGTTGCAGAAACAATATAAGCAACAGAACAGGAGCACAAACAGAAGACTAATGAAAATAACAATGCTACATCATTGTCCCCAGCTGTGCTGCTGGATGAACATGGATATTGGAAAAACAGCAACGTACAAAGAGCAAGTGCAGGACGAGAAATAAGAAGAAAAAAAAAAGAGCAAGAGAAAAACAGGAGACATTAGCAGGCGTAGGTTGGGAGGAGCATGAGGTGCAAGAGCATTAAGAGTGAAACAAGAGTAAGACATTAGCATTGGTAGCAGCAAAATGATAATGATTTAAGAGTCCACATAATATTCAGGCCCCCATGTTGTAATGCTGGTTAAACACTGATACAAAGAATGCAAAAAAAGTATCAGGAATCGGAAGAAAAGAATCAGAATCAGAATAAACAACATCAGCTATGGTTAAGAAATTTCCAAAAAGAATGTTGGAGTACATAAAAAGTAATGAATGCCATACATCAGTTTACAATAGCGAAAGAAGTAGCAATAAATGTAACAGGGACAGGAATGGAACAGCAATAGGAGCAGTAATAAGGAAAAGGAGCAAGAACGTGAGAGGCAAGTGCGAGACAAGAATCGGTGACACCTTATCTGATCAACAAAGTCATTGGCAGTCACAGCAGAAGGAGTAGGGGAAAATATGTTAGCTGCACGAGGGTCACTAAAACAGACGAGCTTCCCCTAGAATATGTCCTGCATGAGACAACTTTACATCCAGATCTGTGTATTGCCACAAAGACAAGCAAGCCCCGTGGCAGGAGCAGTAAAAGTAAAAGTTCTAGTATGACAAGCAGTGAAGGTAACAGCAGGAACAAGAGCAGAAGCAGGAGTCAGGAGCAAGGAGCAAGGAACAAGGAGCTAGGAGTAAAGGAGGGTGATACAAGAGAGTGTAGCACCTTATCAGGTCAGCACAACCTCAGCCAAGCCAACAGGCTGCCTTGACGGAAACCCACCTTTACAGTCATAGCACATAACATAAAACTGTTCAAGACAAGACTCGCTTGGTATATCACTGTCTTGGCTATTTTATTACAAGAGATTCACGCGCTGAGTAAAATTAGGCTTTCTCGGTGTCTCAGGAGGACACACTGACTGTTCCTCTCTCACTCTCTGTAGATGTATGCGCTTATCACCAGGGTGTGCCAGTCACACACTGTCATCCAACATATCAAGCCAGCCTCAAGAATAGAAAAATATACTGCTTGCTCCTATTTAAAGAGGAGGTTATATACCTTATGGAATGTGGGGTGTTTCCTACAGTACAATAAAACCGCCTGGCATTATCCAGAAAAAATATGGATGACTCTTACCCTATAATGACGATAGACCTTTATTTTTTGCTCTTCATTATCAGACGATTTTCTTCGTCCTTAGAGTGGCCCTTATCGTGTAAAGGTTATTTTTTAAACCTCAGCCCTCCATCCCATCCTTGGAAGTTGCTTAATCTTACATGTTGAAATGTAAGCCTTTTCACATGTAAGGACATTTTACAAGACAGATGGTTTGATCACTGGCTGGTGGTGCGGGAGCAGACATCATCACCTCAGCCCAACTCAGCACGGGTTTAGCGCCGGAAATCAAGAATATTCTGAAATTTGGATGACTGGTTATGGAAGAGACCTCTGGGACTGTATATATGAACTCGCATACGGTCATTACTGCAGGTGGCATAAGGGGCTTCGTAGCAATTCGTACTTAGATATTTATTATGTATATTACTCTTAATCTTTTGTTCCAGGCTGTTTATATAAATAAGATATAAAAGGAAAACAAGTTTTACTATGCATAATAAGACGGTAAGGAAGACCTGCTGCGGAATCTCCAAAGCCACCTATAATCCAGACTTTGATATAAGATGGCCAGTTTGCACTCGTACATCGGCCTTCATTCACACCACAGCTGCCATCATCGTCGTCATAATCATCATCATCATCATCATCATCAGCAGCAGCAGCAGCGGCAGCAGCCTGAATCAGTCCACCACAGAAGAAAGAACCTTCCCATCTTATTTTGCTGAGACCTATTGGCTGTTAGTCTATAGCTAGCAAGTACTTATGAACTCAACTGGACATAGAGTTACCGAGATCAAGAATGTTTTGGTGGGTGGCTGATTACAGAAGAGATACCTGGCCGTATTAACAAAGAATTTTTGCCAGTATCGTCACTCACCCTTTAATTGCCAATTACATACTTTCCATATTATATCAGCTAACATCAGACGATCTGGCATCGATGGATAAACCCAGGACACCAGTTATTTAACAAACTATCATAGTTAACGTTTAGGCCGAGAATAATGAACTTTATATATTATTTCGACCCATGACAGGCGACTTAATTCAGCTCAAAAACACAGTGAAATAGTTAAATGATTATCAGTTATTATCAGCCACATGTTGGCTTTCTTCTTAGTTTTTATCCAAAGAAAATTAATGTAATGTAACTGGTAGCTCCGTGAGTTACATTAATAGTATAAACAAAGGATCTTAACACAGACTATTATCATTCATTCAGCTGAATAAAGTCGTCTGCAGTTTGTTGTAGCTGAGTACTTGAGTTGTCCCAACCAAGTTCCAGCATAAACATCCTTAGACTCCTCTTCTCACTCTCAGCTGTATAATATTAACTGGTGTTTCGTGGCACAGAATACTGTTCTCAAGATTATGAAAATGTTAAACACGACTTAAGACTTTGATCAAGATAGACTATGAATAAGACACGAAATACGTGGATTTCCTGTTAGTGTGGCTGGATTCAGAAACGAGTGTGGGGTGAAACATTGTAGTATCCTGCCGTATATGGCTTGCTTTTTCTTTTTTTCCTAATTGAGTCTTCTGGCAACAATTGGAAATTTGTGTGTAATATGATGTCTTTGGAACCATGGCCGTATTTATAAACTGTAAACCCACCGAAGCTTAAGACGTTCGTAAGAGTACTCGTTCATGTATTTGTCGTCACTCATGCACCTCCAGTGAAATTCAGATCATCATTAGAGTTACAAATAACGAAAAACAAAAAGATCTGAAAAAGCAGTTTACGGTATGTAGACTGTTTATCGTAAAGCTATTTAAAAAATCCTTTAAAACGAGAGCTCTTAGTCTTATGTTTTCTTTTAAGATTGTTAGGCTAAAAGATATATCGGTAGTGCAGCATTTTTGTGGACTATTTTTTTTTTCTTTTTTTTTTAGGTCGGATGTACACCAAAATAGTGTTATTAATGTTTGAGAGCCCACCCTCCCCCTGGAAATAAAAAAATAATTGAATAAATAATTAAACATATTAAACATTAACCTCAATTATCAAAACACTCACCCTTCTTTGATTTGGCTATCTGATTCCTATGGCCTCGTATTAGCTCATACATTGCCTGTCAGATAATCCATATATCTGCTGGAGGGAGGTGACGTGCTGGCACATCACCCTGACAAACAACAATGGGTCGGGGTAGCCAGTGGTGCAGTGGTGTAGAGTTGGATTACTGCTGGAATGGATCGATCCTAAGCTTCGGCAGGGAGCTGTCTAAGGACTTGAATGTCTTGAAAAATATCTTAGAATGAATTTCAATAGGATCCACAATCAATCCAACGTTGCGGCAGGGAACAGCGTGGGTAAATGAATATCGTTAAAACTGTCTTTACCAATCTTTCATAAGGCACTGACGCATTTCATAGGCAAATCCTAACCCTTTTTCAGAGCTTTGTGTGTGTGTGGGGGGGGGAGGGTACTGTTTTCAGTTGAAGCATTTAATGGACAGAAAAAGTAGAGACAAGGAATGTCTCCCTGTCACAGTGAGGTGACAGTATCTGAAATATTAGCCCTGAGATAAATGAGGCTGGGAAATGTAAGAGGGTGGTGGTGGTGAGGCGAAATGTATTCTGCTTCTTATTGGAGACAACAGTACGAATGAAGTAGGGTGAGAGATGATTGTGATGGGTTTCCATTTAAATCGAGCCACTACTGAACGATTTCATTCAGCTTGAGAGTACTTGGAAATGCGAGAGGGTGGTGGCGATGAGGCGAAATACACCTTTCGGGACGTGTTTTCCTTTTTGGATGAACAGACGGTTTTATTCAGTGAATGAATGGCAGCTTCTTTTACTCATTTAGCATTAAAAACTTTTATTCCCATTCTTCCTTCAGACGATTTTATTTAACTTAAGGAGAGGCTTCTGCAATGCGACGACGCCTTTTTTTTTTTTTAATTCTTGATAAAGTCTGATTATTTCATGTATCCTACGAAAGATCCCTAGCAGTTATCAGATTAATTAACGATACATGTAACCCCTTCAGTTTGATCAATGATGATGGTAAATGTGAAAGGATGATAACGGTAAAACGAAATTAACTTTACGCCTTATGCAAGAAAGAATGGAGTGGTGAAGATGAGGGTTCTGAGCAAGTCACTAAATTTATGGTTGCCACACTCATTATATAAAGCGATAAAATAAATCCTTAATTGCGGGCATAATTCCATTCAGCAGAATAAGTTTGTCTGGCAGTGACCAGATTAATAAAAAATATATCCTGTCTGATACACACACACACACACACACACACACTATATATATATATATATATATATATATATATATATAGATAGATAGATTGATATATATATATATATATTGTTACGCTGTCCGCCTTTCCGTTCCCACGGATGCAGCCATTACAGCTGGGCTAGGGGATTATGCAGTATGTATCCGTGTCATTCGCGGAGTTTACATTAGCGAGTGTTACAAGTTCTTTTGTTTCTTTCGTTCCTGCCACTGAGGGCAATTTTATTTAATACCATGCTGAGTATGCATTTGATTATTTTGATTGTCTTATGTGAGCTACCAGTATATTTAATGATTTTGCTTGCATTAGAAGTACCAGTTTATTGTAGAGAGAGAGAGGGGCACGAATATAAGTTCTTATTAATTAATTTGATTATGCGTTCGCGCTTGGCCGTGTGCGAGCCTTGATCAGAGTCAGTCTCTTCCCAGCTAGCTTCCGTATCGTGCGTGTGTGCACACTCTCTCCCCAGTCATTTTTATGCCGAGCTGGCGTTTTCATTTAAGTTTATTTTTATTCTTTTTGTTGCTGACTGAGGGAAGTAGATATTTTATTTGTTTTTGTGACCTTGTTGTCTTTGGAGGGCCAGTCTAGCTCACCGTAGTCTCTCGCTGCCTTTGTTAACGTTCCCCAACACACGTACATACACACACACACACACCCCTAACCCCTACACAGTTAATCCCATCTCTTTGCTCAAGGCTAGTGAGAACCATCGTGAGCTATTAACTGCGTTCCCCCTTGGACACGGGTTAAGTAGAAAGTCGTCACCACCGGAAGTAAGTGGGAGGTGTTCCTTTATACTGTCTCGGGCGGTATTACTTCCGGTAGTGACGATAGTAGGCTAGATCTATAGGTAGGCTGTTCCGTTTTATTATCCAAGTACAGTGTGTTGCGTTCTTAAGTACTTCCGTTGTGCAGTTTTTCTCTAGTTTGCGGAGTGTCAGTGCCGGGGTCTGCGTTATTTTGCAACGCAGTGGAGGCCGATCATCTAAGGCTGACTTGTTGTCCTTTTGTAATAGCCCCGGGCTGGCGCCACCGTAACAGTGGCGACCTCGCATCAGGATATCCTAACAGTGCCTTTTTCTTGCTAGGATATCGTTACCTTGGCGTTCTCTGTGCTTTGAGGTGAAGTTGATGTGTTTGTAGTTTCTCAGTCAGCATTAGTATTTCATTATTCAGTACTGCCATTGATTTGTCGCCATGGAGTCACGCGTGTCTACACCAGATCGCGTACGTGCTGAGTCACCTGTGGATATGGAAAATATGGAACAACGAGAGGCACATAGCAAAGGTACTCCCCGTGTGAGCCCTGAGTTTGACTGTGGTGCTGAGTTGCCTCGTTTCGCTACCCCACTATTACCATCTATGATGCCGCCGAGCCAGTTTAGAGCAGTTCCCCCCGGTATGTCTGGTGCTTTCCCTGGAGCTGTTCATTCCACTCCCATATACCCTGGAGTCTTGTCACCGGAGGCTCAGTTGCAGTTGGAGTTAAAAAAGATGGAGATGCAGCGTGCAAAAGAAGAGAGGGAGAGGGAGATGCAGCGTGCAAGAGAGGAGATGGAGTTGCAGCGTGAAAAAATGCGATTTGAGCTGGAGAAGACTCGTTTGGAGGTGACTGCCAATAGACCAATTTCAGATACCCAAACCTCAGGCCGTGCAGAGGATAGGGAGAGTTGGTTCTCAAGGAGTCTAAAATTAGTGCCAGCATTTGATGAGTTGAAGGTGACAGAATGGTTTGTCAGGTTTGAGAAGAAGGCTAGGGAGTTTGAGTGGCCCAGGCAGCGCTGGGTGGGGTTGGTATCTAATGTGCTGAAGGGAAAAGCCTTGGATGTGTATAATAGGTTGAGCCCTGAGGATGTAGATGATTATGATGAATTTAAAACAGCCATCCTGAAGGCATATGAACTTAGACCAGAGGCTTATCGGTTGTTGTTCCGTGGTGCTCGGAAAAGGCCTGCTGACACCTATATGGCCTACGCCAGGTATCTGGAGGAGAGGTTAGACGAGTGGTTGAGTGAGAGCGCCACTTCGTATAACGAGGTGTGTGAACTGCTTTTGATGGAACATTTTACCAACATGGCTGACAAAGAAATTGGTGTTAAAATTAGGGAGAAGAGATTCAAGACCGTGAAGGAAGCAGCGACGTGGGCTGATGACCGGGTGTTTGCCTTGCGGAGTATGGGGGTCAAGTATGCTAATTTTCAGTATTCCAGGGAGAGGACTGTGAGTGGCCCTGCCTGGGATAAATCTCCCGTGAATCAGTCCAAGGGAAGTTCAGAGGAGAAAAAGAATTCAGGGAGAAAGAGCCCTGTATCCAGTTCGAAGCTAGTTTGTTACTTTTGCAAACAGAGTGGGCACATCAAGCCTAACTGCCCTAAGTGGAAGGCCTCCCAAAATGCCAAACCAGTGGCACTAATTGTAGGTTCGAGTCAGGTGAACGAGAGGAGTTGGGAGAGTGGTAACGGTGAGGGAGAAGTCTGTGGAAAGCTGGAGTGCTGCCGGCTGTGCTCGCTGCCAGCTCAGGCTGAAAAGGTTACCCAACATGCTACGCCACCTCCGGATGAACTGCCTCAGAAATCGTCCCTAGACTGGTGTAAACCTTTTATATGTCACGGCACAGTGAAAATTCATGGGATCAGTTATCCAGTTACTGTGGCTCGTGATACCTGTGCTCAACAGTCTGTGTGCAGAAACGTGACTGGAGGGCCTGTAAACTCAGGGAAGTATGTGCTGTGTAGAGGCATGAACTCAGATGAATACTATGATTATGTTCATGTGGAACTCGATTGCCCCATTGTTCAGGCTGCAGCTCAAGTAGCTGTTGCTGATGTAATGCCAGTAGAGGGGATTGATTTTCTGCTGGGGAACGACCTGGCTGGGGAGAAAGTATTTCCATCTCTTCCCCCACTAGTTGTTGTGGCAGAGAAGTGTTTTGACGCCCCAGAAATTGGTATTGAAGTTGATGCAGAAGTGGAAGCCATGTTCCCGGTCTGTGCAATTACACGATCTATGGCACAGGTTGCAGCCCGGGAGGAAGAACTGGTGAAGTCACAGGTTCTTGGGGTCGACTGTGATGAGGCAGGGCCACCAATTGAGGAACCTAGTGAGCAGAGTGTTGCTGTGGTGGGTGAGGAGAGTGGGAATGCGTGTATGGGTGCCGCCCCACTTCCCACTCAGGACACTAGAGGTGGTGCTGAGTGTGTCTGTGTGGAGACTGAACCCAGCCCATCGACTGAATTAGAATTTCAGGACGCTGGGGTCGACTGCGGGGATGCAGGACCACCGTCAAACGCGCCTGAGGAACAGAGTGTCACTGTTGAGGGTAGAGGTGATGATGATGTCAGTGTGGAGTCTGACATTCCTCCTCCTGTCGAGTGTACTAGAGGTGACGCTGAGATTGATCGCCCTTCGCAATCCAGTCTCCCGACCAGTCCCTTATCTCAGTCCTCAGTAGAGCTGGCGGGTGTTGGGCCAGCAGAATTGAGGGTGAAGCAACAGGAGGATGTAACATTAAAGCCCTTGTTTGCTCGAGTAGGGGAAGAAAGAAGTATGGAGTGTGGTAAGGAGGAGTTCCTGATTAAAGACAATGTTTTACATCGCCGATGGACGCCCACTGGCGCCACGGTGGATGGAGGAGTGGGTGAGTTAGTGCAGGTGGTGGTTCCTGTGCAGTATAGGGTGCCGTTAATACAGTTAGCACATGAGGGACCTTTAGCAGGTCACTTGGGAAACAGGAAGACAGTGCAGCGCTTAAGATATAACTTTTGGTGGCCAAGTATGCCGGGACAAGTTGCTGCGTACATCAAGAGCTGTCACACGTGTCAGATAGTGGGCAAGCCTAATCAAGTTCTTCCTGTGGCCCCTTTGACTCCCATTCCTGCAGTTGAACCTCCGTTTACCCGGGTAATCGTTGATATCGTGGGCCCTTTATCTCCTACTTCTGCTGGAAACAAGTATTTGTTAACCATAATGGATGTTACAACGCGATACCCAGAGGCTATACCAATCAGAAGCATGCAGGCGAAGTCAGTAGTCAAGCAACTTATCCTGTTTACTCATTTTGGCCTGCCCAAGGAGTTGCAGTCAGACCGTGGAGTAAATTTTACATCTAATTTGTTTAAGCAGACAATGACAGAGTTGGGCATCAAACACATTTTGTCCAGTGCCTATCATCCGCAGTCACAAGGTGCCCTGGAGAGGCATCATCAGACCTTAAAGACAATGCTGCGCACCTTCTGCTATGATAGTGGAAAGGATTGGGACCTAGCGGTACCCTTTGTTATGTTTGCAGTGAGAGAGGTACCAACTGAGTCGTTAGGGTTTTCACCCAATGAGTTAGTGTTTGGGCACAGAGTTCGTGGTCCCTTGGATGTGGTGCGAGAGGCCTGGAGTAACAACAAATCTGGCAACCAGGAATCCATGCTTGACTATGTCTGCCGCACTCGAGAGAGACTGCATTGCGCTTTAGAGCTTGCCCGTGACCATCTAATCGGGGCTCAAGCGAAAATAAAGGCTCATTACGATAAGAGGGTCAGAAGTCGTGAGTTTAAGCAAGGAGATGAAGTTTTGGCACTGCTGCCCATGCAAGGAAAACCTCTGGCGGCTAGATTCAGTGGTCCTTATATTGTGAAGAAGAGAGTTGGGGAACTTGACTATCTAATTGTTACCCCAGATAGGCGGAAGAGTTCTCAGTTGTGCCACATTAATATGTTGAAGCCATACTACCGCCCAGTTGATTCTCATTGTGGGATGACTGCTGATGTCTCTCACCTGGGATGTGAAGGACGGGGAAGGGAGGACGTGGCATCAAAGGAACGTGCTGTGGAGGGAGCTGTTGGTGCCGGTGATGTGAGTAGTGGACCAGGGTTACAGCCACAGTCCCTGGAAGGTGACTTTGGAGTGGACGTTGAGGGAACCAGGGATAAGAGCGCTCCTGTAGTTTTGGTGGTTGGTAGTGAGTTGGAGGAGCAGGAGGAAGTGCTTAGTCGTGGTGAGATGTTACCAGCTGACTTATGGGAGGGCAATGGTTATGCAGCTCTGGTGGAGAAATTGCGACACCTTGATCCAGTAAAGCGAGAAGAGCTGTGCAACAGATTATGGAAACATCCGAAAGTTTTTGGAGATTCACCGGGATTGACAACTTGGGCTACTCATGACTTTGACGTTGGGGATAGTAAGCCTGTAAAATTAGCTCCTTACCGCATCAACCCTATCAGACAGAAAGCTCTCGATAATGAGATCAAGTATATGTTGGACCATGGATTGATCAAGAGGAGTTTCAGTGAGTGGAGTTCACCAGTTACCTTGCAGCCGAAGCCAGATGGGAAGGTTAGGTTGTGTGTGGACTTCCGGAAAGTTAATTCACTGTCTAAGACCGATGCTTATCCTTTACCTCGGGTCGATGACTCCGTGGACAAGATGGGTCTTGATTCGAAAATTTTGATCCAGGGCTCAAAATTTTCCCTTGGGGAAGGGCGTGTTACGTTGTCCGCCTTTCCGTTCCCACGGATGCAGCCATTACAGCTGGGCTAGGGGATTATGCAGTATGTATCCGTGTCATTCGCGGAGTTTACATTAGCGAGTGTTACAAGTTCTTTTGTTTCGTTCCTGCCACTGAGGGCAATTTTATTTAATACCATGCTGAGTATGCATTTGATTATTTTGATTGTCTTATGTGAGCTACCAGTATATTTAATGATTTTGCTTGCATTAGAAGTACCAGTTTATTGTAGAGAGAGAGAGGGGCACGAATATAAGTTCTTATTAATTTGATTATGCGTTCGCGCTTGGCCGTGCGCGAGCCTTGATCAGAGTCAGTCTCTTCCCAGCTAGCTTCCGTATCGTGCGTGTGTGCACACTCTCTCCCCAGTCATTTTTATGCCGAGCTGGCGTTTTCATTTAAGTTTATTTTTATTCTTTTTGTTGCTGACTGAGGGAAGTAGATATTTGTTTTTGTGACCTTGTTGTCTTTGGAGGGCCAGTCTAGCTCACCGTAGTCTCTCGCTGCCTTTGTTAACGTTCCCCAACACACGTACATACACACACACACACCCCTAACCCCTACACAGTTAATCCCATCTCTTTGCTCAAGGCTAGTGAGAACCATCATGAGCTATTAACTGCGTTCCCCCTTGGACACGGGTTAAGTAGAAAGTCGTCATCACCGGAAGTAAGTGGGAGGTGTTCCTGTATACTGTCTCGGGCGGTATTACTTCCGGTAGTGACGATAATAGGCTAGATCTATAGGTAGGCTGTTCCGTTTTATTATCAAAGTACAGAGTGTTGCGTTCTTAAGTAAGTACTTCCGTTGTGCAGCTTTTCTCTAGTTTGCGGAGTGTCAGTGCCGGGGTCTGCGTTATTTTGCAACGCAGTGGAGGCCGATCATCTAAGGCTGACTTGTTGTCCATATATATATATATATATATATATATATATATACTTTATCATAATATTATTTTATTAACAGCTAAATTAAGCGTATATCAAGTAAATTAAAAATCAAGTTAGCTAAATCAAAAATCAAGTTAGCTAAATCAAACGTTCAAAATGACCTAAACAGAGATGACACCTCTCAAACAGAGAGTGGCAAATTCTTACCCTGAACTCATGATCATTGTTCAAGTTGTCAAATTCTGCTGTTATTCTTTTTTTTTTTTTTTTTTTTTTCAATTCCTGAAGAGTTTGTCCAGGTAAACTTTCTCTTTGATGATACCCAAACTGCAGAGTCACATGACGTTAGGTCAGGTGACTTTGGAGGCCACTCAACTGTACTCCTTCATATTCATGTGTCGAAAGTGTTACCGAGAAATTCTCGCACATTCCAACCACAGTGAGGAGGTGCACCATCTTGCATCAAAATTAAATAAAGCTCAAATATATATATAAGCTAAAATATAAATGTGTTGTAAGTGTAATATAACTGTTAAATAATTTTATGGTAAAGTAAGTTTTGGCCCACCCAGTATATATATGTTCAGATCCAACTGTTATAGGTTTTTAATGAATGGAGGACACCTGCAATCTGGTGTATGGATTATTTTTGTTTTTATTTTTTGGTTTTCCTTCCGCGATGCTCTTATATCTGTATATACAATGGAACCGCGTTGTTCTTCACGCCCAGATCAAATGCCAGAGACCCCCAGACCCATATACTGTATATTCTGAATCGGGGTGACTCAAGGATGGTTTTTGGCGGATCAAAATTCAGATCTAGTTCATTTGAGGTCGCTTGGGTCATTGGATCGCCTTTTTGACCCAGGCAACGCCGGGTACTGCTGCAGCCAAATTATTGGCACTGAGACTCAAATGACCTCCAGTTCGGACTTCGGCTATGTAAGGTTGACCGATGTCATTTGAGGTCACTGGACGGAAGTCATTGGAGGTAACAGGTAATACATGCTCGAACGACTGGACCCAGCAGCCGAATTTTTGGCATGTCGACTCACATGACCTCCAGTTCGGACATAGGCTATGTATGGCTGACCTCCAAGGTCATATGAGGTCACCGATCGGAGGTCATTTGAGGTCATCAGTGATAGTAAACAAATGCGCACAAATACTTTGTGTTAGTCTGAGAAAGCTAAAATAGAAAGTTTCTGGACCTCATATAATCTCTCTTCAAAAGCTTCAGAGGTCCATGGTCTTTCTGGAGTAGAAAGAGTGAACTAGAACAAATAAGATTAGAGTGTTTGCCTTTTTGCTCCGTTGCTAGTGTATATATATATATATATATATATATATATATAAAGCACTGGGAGGCCATGCGGTTGGACCTTTAGTACACGATGATCCAACAGGAACATCTGTGAAGTCATTAACAGCGGAATTCATGTTTGGTTGAGGAGATTGTGGCATATAATCTCACCCCCTGCCACATCGAGATGTAATTTTTGTGCCACGTCAGTAACTATATTCTGTGGAGCCCTGTATATCTACAGTCTAGAGGTGCCATGGTCCGCGCCGTCTAAGACAGTACCTTGTAAATCGGCAAGGCATTCCACTGTCTGCCACCCAGGGACGTGCTGGGTAGCAGTTATATATATATATATATAAAGATAAACAGATAGATAGACGGATAGATGGACAGGAGAGGTACTGGGCATTGCCCCGGCCAAAAAGGCTAGCACTCTAATCCTTTTTGTTCCAGTTGAGTCTGTCACGAATTCGCACGAGCGTATTTATAAATTCGTGACATTGTACTTTAGTGAGAAAACCACGAAATCTAGTGAAATTCCCACTGGGCATCACTCAGTTCAACCGTCCTTGTGTTCGCTTCGATCGGTATGGTTTTCAGAACATTTGTCACTGTTTCACAAGTGATCATTCTTATCCACGACATAAGTGCTTTCACTGAGTGATTTATTGTGACCCTCTATCGTTCACTTTCTTTCCGTTGACCGTTGAAGTTAGGCCACTCCCTACTTCCGGCAAACACGGCCAACCCCTGCCTCTTTTCCCCATTTGAATTTAGTCAGCTTTGAGTCACCTTGAGAGTAGGACCGTTTGTGCCCAGCGTAGAGCAGCGCCTCCGTTGTGCAGCGAGTTCCTGAATCTTGACCTGGACGGTGAATTGGTGAAGCGGACTTAGCGAACAGCAGCATTTTGATGTTCATAACAGGCACCTAGACTACTCATTCGGCTCCCCTCCACTGACCAGTATTTCTGTTCGTTTTTTTAAGCTTAAGTGTGTTTAGCTTTTGAATGAGCGAGTGAATGTATTCTCCTTGTTATTTTGAATTCACTTTTTGAGATTCATATAACGTAAATTTATTTTATTGTAATCAATAAATTTACAGTTCTTTTCATTGAGCTTAATGCAGTTAGAATCGTTTTATTTCTCCACATTAAGCTTATTTTAGTTGCCACTCTTACTTTGCACAAACTATTTACATTATTCTTAACTGGTACTTAGGCCAGTCCCTTTGTATCAAGCTTAAATCCGTTGTGCCAGCCAGGAGTTAAGCATCGGCAAGAACCTGTTTATTATCATTAGCATTAGTAATTGATTGTCAGGGGTGGAGTCACTTTCTCAAGAGGCTAACGGTACTAACAAACAGTATGCGTGTGTAGTCTTTGCTGTGTACTGTTGAGAAAGTTTATAAATTCTCGTCTTTAGAGAATCGGCGAAGTAAGTCAGGATAAAGTAAACTTCAATCAATCAATCATTTCCTGTGGCACCCTCGGGGATGCATAGGGCCTCGATGAACTCACACCACCACATCCTATCTTGTGCTAACTCAAGATCTCCCCAACACTCATCTCCAGCTTCCCGTCTCATTGTCCTCACCCACGTCTCTTTTGGCCTTCCTCTACCTCTCCTACCAAGTGCCACCCACCCTGGTGTACCTCGTACTATTCCCTGTCTCCTATACACATGTCCTAGCCACTTCCATCGTGAGAACCTAACATATTCATCGACCGGCTGCACTCCCGTTATTTCTCTAATTCTACTATTTGGTATCCTTTCCCACCACTTAACTCCTAATATTCTTCTAAGTGCTTTGTTTTCAAACACCAAGAATTTATTTTCCATAGTCACTGTGCTGTACCAAGACTCGTGTCCATAAATTAAGATACTAACCATTACCTTATAAAGTTTGATTTTTGTATGCACAGAAAAATTTTTATTATTCCAAATATTTTTAAGCATTCCCATTGCCTGATTAGCCTTCTTTAACCTTTCCTCGAATTCAAAGTTCAAAGAACCATCCTTGGCTAAATAAGTACCTAAATATTTAAACCTATCAACTTGCTTTACAACCATACCTCCAATTACACATTCCTGCGCATTTTCCATATTCATATTGATTATTTCAGTTTTTCCACAATTAATAACCAAACCCACCTTGCGACCTTCACTCACCAAACAGTCCAACACTCTCTGCATCTCTTCTGGCCCATCACAAATCAAAACTATATCATCTGCATAATCTAAATCCAAAAGTTTCCTGTTCTCTCCCCAAAGTATACCTGCACCGGTTTCTGTTCCAACGCGTTTCATAATGTAATCAATGACCAATATAAATAGTAAAGGCGATAGAACACCACCTTGAATTACTCCGGACTTGACTTCAAACGAATCACTCAGACAACCATCAACCATCACTTTACAAAATGTGTCCTCATGCATGTTCATAATGACCCTCACAAACTCCTCTGGTATTCCATAATGTCTCATGATCTTCCCCATAGTCTCTCTCGAAACACTATCAAAAGCCTTTTCAAAATCAACAAAACAAAGACTTAACGGTACTCTCATTTCATTAACTTGCTGCATCAAATGCCTAACTATAAAGATCTGATCATTGCAACCACGTCCCTTTCTAAAACCAGCCTGTTCATCCCTCAGAATACCCTCAACCACCGGCTCCAACCTATTTAACAACACTCTACTGAAAACTTTCAAAGCTATCGGTGACAAAGAGATTCCCCTCCAATTACCACATTCACTCAGGTCTCCCTTCTTCGGAACTTTAACAATTACACCATTCTTCCAAACTGATGGTAGTAACCCAGTCACCCATATCTTATTGAATAGCTTGGTGAAGATCATTATTAATCTATCCCCCTCCACTTTAAACATTTCCGGAAATAAACCATCCTCCCCTGGTGCCTTATTATTCTTTAACTGTTTTACTGCTTTCTCCACTTCTGCAAGCCTCAACTCTCCTGTTTCTATATTTAAATCTTCCTGAGCAGACGGTATATCCTCTTCTGGTGGTATTGGTCTATTAAGAACTGTCTCAAAATGCTCTTTCCATCTATTTTTAATATCTCCATCTTTGGTCAATAAATTTCCTTCCCTGTTTCTAACTGGTATTTCCTTGCGTTTACCTGCATTACCACTCAGTTCTCTAATCGATTCATATGCTATTCTTTGACTCTGTCCATCATTTTTGTTTATTAAGATTTCAGTCTCTGCAACCTTTTCATCCACACATCTTTTATCTCTCCTAGCTAACCTTACTTCTGAATTCAAACTCCAGTACGCAGCTCTTGCTAATTCAATCTCTCGTTCATCAACGCATTGCATCTCACTCCTCAATTTAGCCTCACCTCTCTTTTTTATCATATCCCACGTTTCCTCTGATATCCATTTCTTTCTCCTGAATCTATGTCTCCTTCCAATCGTACATTCAGCAGTCTCATGCAAAACTTTGTTCACATCCTCCCACATCTCATCTACACTTCTCTCCCCCTCTTCCAACGTTTCCAACACCAAAAACCTATTTCTGCATTCTAATCTGAATTCCTCCTTTTCTTCTCCTTCCCTTCTAAGCTTAACAATATCGTATCTACCAACACCAGATTTTTCCTTCTTCTGATTTTTAAGTTTAAACCTTATTTTTGCAATGCTGATTTTCACAAGTAAGTTCCTTGTCTCTATTTTCAAGTAACATTTATTCAAGTAACATTTAGCATTCTTAATTCATAATTTCACATCACCCCGTGACATCTTGAACCTCATTCCAGGATATTAACTCCTAGCTCTAAAGTTATTAACGAGATAATACTCACACCTAAGTATTTGTTATCATTAAAGTCTATAGGTACTGTCTTACTGGTGGTTAATTCATTTCTATTAATTTTACGTAATAGTTTTCCCAGTCAGTTGCATTTTTTTTTTCTTTACCAGTTTAACTAGATAAAATTGGTCACCATCAACCCATGCCTATATTCTTTACCTTTTTATTATGGGCATTTCTCTGCAAAACAGCAGTCAGTACTCAGTCTTTAGTCTACTCAGCTTTAGTTGAGTTAGCATTATGGCTACTAATATATATGTACAGGAAGCCAAAGATATGGGGCTTACAGACCCCAAACAAATAAAGGAGTATGTGCTCTCATGCTTTAGTTATGAGCAGCAACGTGAGAATGATGCTCGTGAAGAGCATCGAATTCAGCGTGAGGAACGTGTGAGAGAACGTGAACACAAGCGAGAACAACGCGAACACGAGTGAGAACAAAGTGAGAAACATGAACTTGAGATGTTGAAGCTCAAGCGAGACTCCTTGGCTTCAGACACATCTGGTGCAGTTAACCCAAGCTCCACGAGCGCTCTCCCTACACATGTTCTGGGTCATGCTGAAGCTCAAGCGAGACTCCTTGGCTTCAGACACATCTGGTGCAGTTAACCCAAGCTCCACGAGCGCTCTCCCTACACATGTTCTGGTGACCCCACATATCAAGCTTCCTCCATGCAGGGAAGGTGAGCGAATCGAGCTATTCATAGCTCGTTTCAAAGACATGGCTCAGCTGGATGAGGCAGCTAAGCGGCTCCAGTTTCTTAGCTTGTTTGAGGGCCCTGCCCTCGATATTCTCCACAGAATTCGTGGAGACAATCTCACGTATGAGATGATGAAGGCCGCACTCATCAAAGCGTACAGTCTCACAGTTGACAATGCCAGGAGTCAGTTTATGAGGGCATGTCTACAAGAAAAGGAGTCAGCTGTTCAGTTTCTTGATCAGCTTACTGCTTACTTAGACAAGTGGATGGAGAAAGATGAAACTCCTCCCATGCAAGAGGGGATAATTGACTTTATGCTGTGCATGCAGCTAGAAAAATCATGGCCTGCTGAGCTTATGGCTCAGCTTAAGATCTGTCAGGTAAGGGATGCCAGCCAAATGGTGGAGAAGGCTGATGCATTCTTCACTGCGTACGGGTATCAAACTCTCAAGCAACACACCTGGAACAGGAAAGCTGACAAATCTGGAAAACCATCTCAGACTGAACCCCAGCATCAAGGCAGTTCTCAGAATAATGGCCAAGGTCCAAACAAACCACAGAAGAAGGACCAGGGGCAAAATACCCAGAAACCTGAGTGGAAGAGGTACGACAGCAGAACCCTAACCAGCAGCAATACCGGTATTTCGAGCAGCAGCAGAGCAAGGACAAACCACGTAACCCTCAGTTGGGACAATCGACTTTAGTGTATCGGAAGCAGGATGCAAATGCAGCCTTCATTCCACAAGCGCACAGTGGTGCCAATCCCACCAGTACAGGTACTTCTCCACAGTTCACTAGTCCCCCAGCGACAGTGAACTCTCCAACTCAGGGGGTCAGAGCTCCAACTCCTCAGATAGTGCGCACGACCCCTCAGGCATCTAGTTCTCAGGGGGCCACATTTGCTGCATCGTTCATTCCACAGTCTCATCAATGACTGGCTGCTACCTCCTCAGACCCTTCCACCAGCAACACTGTCTTTCTTGTTCAGCCAGGGTTTGTGGGAGGTGTTTCCGTAAGTGTTCTGAGAGATAATGGTTCCTCAGGTTGCTCTGTCAAGCAAAGTTTAGTTCTGCCTAACGAGTACACAGGTAAGCAGATCCAAGTTAGACTTATTGATGGATCAGTGAGATTGTTCCCTGAGGCACATATCCAGGTGGTATCTCCTTTCTACACTGGCTTGACAGCTGCTGTTGTCATGCCAGATCCTTTGACATTATCGGCATCATACCAGGCGTCAAAAACAGTTGTGCCGTAGATATTGCTACTCAGACTTCGGCTGTTGCAGTAACATGAGCCATGGCCAAGGCTCCAAATTGTCACCCCGTTGACCGTCGCAACGCCACAAGATCTGATTCGTAGTCAAGATGTTGTCCAAGAACAACAGTCTGACCTGACACTTGCCTCAATGTATAAGAAGCTGGAGGGTAAAGTGATCAAGTATTCATGGGGAGGTCAAGCCAGGTTCCTTCATAGGCGAGGATGGCTATACCGTGAGTCACGAACACCCCAGGGCAAGGTTCGCCGTTCCCGCGAAGTATCGCCAAGCAGTGTTCGAATTAGGTCATTGTTCAGTCATGGGAGGTCACATGGGCCAAAAGAAAACCTCTGACCGCATCCATGCTGCTTTTTTTTGGCCAGGAAGGGGACAGGAAATATCAAGGCTTGTGTGTTCCTGTGATGTGTGTCAGCGTACCACTGACCGGGGACGTGTCCATCCTGTGCCATTGAAACCAATGCCTATAATCTCTGAACCGTTCGAGAGAGTAGCAGTTGACATTGTTGGGCCAATCACTCCTAGGGCAAGTGATGGCTCAAAGTATATCCTCACTATCGTTGATTTCAGCACACGGTGGCCTGAAGCCATGGCCCTTAACCCCTCCGTAGCCGCCGGCGTCGAATGACGTTTACCCGATCAATGGCCACAGGTGTCGTTTGAGCGTGGCCTATAAAAAACTGAAAAAATTTTTGGGAAGTGAACGAACGTTCTGAACGTCTTCACACTGACCTACACTACACTCCCATACACCTCATCAAGCAGTTCAAAGCCTGCTGCTGTGATGAGTGGATTTTCGATTTTTTCGCTCCTAGCCATGCCTAGACAAGCACAACTACACCCATTATCTCGACCCAGGCAGAACATATCATCTTTGTCCTCTCTTGCAAAACACACACACCACCTGCATACGATTATGAAGTAATACAGGCACAAACAAAAAAGACATGATAACAAGTGAAAAATACATTTTTGTCTTGGTATCTTTACCTATTTGCTCAGGTTTGTTGTAATGATTTGGATCATTTGATGTAGTGCAACTTGTAGAAAACTGTGAAAACCTTCGGGAGGTGAACGAAAATCTGGGACATGAGACTGACCTTGACTTCACCCTCTCACATATCTGTCAGTTCACCACCTGATGTCATGACAAGTGGATGTACGATTTTCTCGCTCGTGGCCATGCCTAAAAACACATAGTTACACTCATTATCTCAACCCATACAGAAAATACAATCTTTTTCCTCCCTTGCAAAACACATACAACTACCCTCTTTACGAGACAGCAATATACAGTATATTGCGAAAATAACAAGGTAATATGATAGAGATGAACGTAAAATGATAGAGAAAGATGAACATGTTATTACAGAAAAAATACGTTTTCCCCCGTCTGTAAACTTATTTATTTCTGCTTTGTATCTGTATTCGTAATAATTAGACTTCTAAAACTGCATTACGATTCTATTTTTAGCCATGCTCGTGGTGTGGGAGCTCGAAGTTGCAACTCAACCTCGACATTGCTAATCGAATCTCACCCTCCACTTTATTCTCCTGTGGCAGAGTCTAACCTTGGAGGGCGTGCAGTTTTCTCATTTAGGACCGAAAATTCAACTCTTTCGCTCCCTTTTCCAGGCATGGGCACAACGATAACTTAAAAAATAACTCGAAACTACCATAAACATATTTTATATAAAAAAGGTGAAAACGTATTCATAACAGTTTTTTTTCCAGCCATTCCTAACAAATTATGTACTGAAATCATTCAATATCTCATATATGCACAACATTTCAGCGCCATTCGTATTGTTTTGGGAGGTAAAAAAAAAAAAACACCTGCCCAGTTCCGTTGCGGCAGCGCCCCTGGGCGGTGATATCAGTTGCCGATATTTCTGGAACTTCTGCGCTCCATTGCAAGCAATAAAATGCGTCTAGGGAGCTGGGATTTGCATTGTTAGGTGCATCTGGACTTTCTCTTCAATATGGCAAGAAAAAAAAAACAATTTTCGAAACTTCAAAAAATGGCCCCGGCGTCGGCCTGGCGTGCACGGAAAGTTCCGGGCCTTCGGCCACGGAGGAGTTAAGAATATAGAGGCCGTCACAGTTGCTGAGGCATTGATTGAAGTGTTCTGTCGCGTAGGTATCCCCAAGGAGGTCTTAAGCAACCGGGGTTCGCAGCTCACCTCTGCAATGATGAATGAAGCATTCAGGTTGTTGTCCATCCGAGGCCTGTGAACTACGCCTTATCATCGCATGTGTAACAGTTGTGTGAGAGGTTCAATGGGACTCTCAAGATGTTAAAGTGCATGACCGCCGAACAGCCAAAGGAATGGCTGCAGTTCATTGCGCCCCTCTATTTGCTTATCGAGAAGCCCCACAGCATTCCTTGAAGTTCTCACCTATTGAACTGGTGTATGGAAGGTTGGTCCATGGACCACTTCAAGCCCTTCACGAGTTATGGGACGATGAAGAACCCGACCCTGAAGTCAAGACCACCTACATCTACGTCCTTGATCTAGCTGACCACCTCCAGTCGACGTGCGAGTTAGCTAAAGAAGAATTGATCAAGGCATGTGAAGTTCAGAAAGGTTATTATGATAAGAAGGCAAAGCTTCAGAAGTTCAGTCCAGGCAATAAGTGCTTGTTGTTACTCCCCACTGCCCAGAACAAGTTGGCACAGTGAAAGGGTCCATATGATGCAGTAGAACGCATTTCAGACCTCAACTACACAATTCAGATGGGGAATCTTCGTAAAAGGTTCCATGTTAACATGTTGAAGGCTTATCATGAGGCAAACCCCGAGGAGACTGGCCCATAAGTAGCCGATAACAGTGACCAGCCACTGGAAGAAACCGGAGCAGCTGTGGTGATCCCAGCTGATGACCATGATGAGCCCTTAACCATTCAGTCCCGTCAGGAGAAGACTGTCGGAAATGTCTTATTTAACACTGACTTAGCATTAGGTGACCAGAATGCCATAAGGTCACTGCTTTGTCAGTATGCTGATGTCTTCTTTGACCAACCTAGACTCGCAAAGGTTGATTGTCACAAAATTGAGTTGACCAGCAATACTCCCGTAAAGGTTAACCCATAGCCGATTCTCATGCGACTACTGGACGCAGTAGATAACGATATTGCTGACATGGACACTGCAGGTATTGTTGAAAAGTCCTCATGCAGGTATTGTTGAAAAGTCCTCATCTTACTGTAGTCCAATGGTAGTAGTCCACAAGAAGGATGGTGGAGTCAGGATTTGTGGCAACTATAGGAGGCTAAATGCAATCACCAAAGTGAATGCTGAGCAAATGGGTGACCACATTGCCATCTTCTCCAAGCTGGCAGGGTCACGATATTTCACAAAGCTCGATTCTTTCAGATTCCCTTTCACCCCGAGAGCCATCAGCTCACTGCCTTTGGTACTCCTAGGGGGTTGTATCAGTATAAAGTCCTCCCATTTGGACTTACCAATTCCCCAGCAGTATTCAATCGTGCCATGAGACAAGTGCTCCATGGTATTGGAGTAGAAATGTTCATTGACGATGTCCTCGGTCATTCTGCCACGTTGGTGGAGCACCTCAGACTCTTGGAAATTGTCTTCAGTAGACTCCCGAGTTTCAACATGACTGTGAAGCCTAGCAAGTGCAAAATTGTGCACAGTGAGGTGGAGTTCCTCCGACATATTGTTGGCAACAATTGCTGCAGGTGTCAGGGCTACAAGATCAGAAAGGTTAGGGAAGCCCCAAGACCCGTGACCAAGAAACAGGGTAGGGCATTCCTTGGCCTAGTGGGGTGTTAGAGGAGTTTTATCCCAAACGTTGCTCTCATTGCCCAACCGTTGTACAAGGTGCTTCAGAAACATGCTCCAAACACCACTGAATGGGGAGAAGCGTAAGAGAGATCTTTTGCCGTTGCTGTGTAAAGAACCTATCTTGCAGTTGCCTGATTCCAACAAACCTTTCATACTGCACACTGATGCTTCACAAGATGGAGTAGGTGCCGCATTAATGCAAGAAACAGAAGGTGGAATTTTCCCAGTGGCATACCACAGCCTTAAGCTAAAACCCGCCGACAGGAATTACAGAACTGTTGAGAAGGAACTCTTGGGCGTGGTTGATGGTGTTAAGAAATATTACTATTATTTATATGGAGCACCATTCACTCTGGAAACCGATCATATGCCACTCACTAGTCTCAGCACGACTAAGATGGCTAATGCAAGATTGACATGCTGGACACTGTATTTGCAGCAGTTTAACTTTGTTGTGAGATACATCAAGGGAAGTGACAATGTAGGTGCAGACCTGATGTCTCGCCTGCTAACTGATCACTAACACGGGCAACTGTTGTATGCTGGGTTCCGTAAGACAGGCTTCCTCAGAGATTTATGCAATCCAAGAACCAGCCTGGTTCCTAGTTAAAAGTGTACCAGTAAGACCTGACGTCTCGCCTGTTGGTCCCACTGGACACATTACGTCCAGGACCTGTAAATACATGTATACCGTAGGTTAAGGGGAAGTTCGAGACCCCTGTAAGGACAATCTGAGGCTGTGTTTGAATTACCTTGTGGTGTCTTGAGCTGTGGGCCTCTCTGAGGATTCCTAGAGAATGCACATTATCCCCATGAGTGTTCACACCCACGGTGGGTGTTAAAATGTGACCTGCCCGAGATTGCATAGGGATTCTCAGCTTGCCAATGTTAATCGTAAGTGCAGAGTAGGGTTTAACCAGTAAACTATAAGGGTCGTTTAAGATTCTGTCCTGGGACCACGTTTCCTGGGTAATAATAATGTAGGTTTAGGGTTTAACTAGTAAACTATAAAGGTCCTTTGAGATTCTGTCCTGGGACCACGTTTCCTGGTTAATAATAATGTAGGTTTAGGGTTTAACCAGTAAACTATATGGGTCCTTTGAGATTCAGTCCTGGGACCACGTTTCCTGGTTAATAATTATCCAATACGAAAATAATGGCGACTTCGAATGTACAGAGCTTGGTTGTCATTTTAAATTTTTGGCTAGGGCATACTCTTTGTAGCATATGTACTGACTGCTAGGCAGAGAGAGAAATTGTAATTTAGTAAAGATTGTTTGTCACACTGACACTTTTGATGCTCCACCCTGATTGCTTTTGCAGATGCAGCTGGCGGGTGGAGTAATTTTGTCGTGGAGATCAGCTGATCATCTCTCCCGCATGCTGCCGCCTCTTCTCTTCTGCCTCGTCATCTCTATTTACTATTGATTTGTATTATATAATTTTACACGTAGGCACAGTTACACCACAACTGTCACACCTACACCGTGTATTACATACATCATGCTACATAACAATTAGCTGTTAATGTAAATGTAGTGAACTTTTCGCTCAGTTTGACCTGAGTACGTGATTTTTCACTGTCGTCAGGGAGTTTTTTCCTCAAGCTTGCTTCTATTAATGTAAATAAGGGATTTTTATGCTCATGAGCGACTGATTTTCTCCTGTAGCAGAATGGTACACACACCACAGTATGAATCTTGTGTGGCTGAGTTAGGATTTATATATATGTATATCGAAAATTTTTCTGAAGAAAAATTTGATTTTGATGAGGCGTAATGTCATGAATTCGCGCGAGCATATTTATAAGTTTGTGATATTATACTTTAGTGAGAAAACCACGAAATCTAGTGGATTTCCCACTGGGCATCACTCAGTTCAACCGTCCTTGTATTCACTTCAATCGGGATGGTTTTCAGAACATTTGTCACCGTTTCACAAGTGATCATTCATATCCACAACATTAGTGCTTTCACTGAGTGATTTATTGTGAGCCTCTATCGTTCACTTTCTTTCCGTTGACCGTTGAAGTTAGGCCACTCCCTACTTCCGGCAAACACGGCCAACCCCTGCCTATTTTCCCCATTTGAATTTAGTCAGCTTTGAGTCATCTTGAGAGTAGGACCGTTTGTGCCCAGCGTAGAGCAGCGCCTCCGTTGTACAGCGAGTTCCTGAATCTCCACCTAGACGGTGAATTGGCGAAGCGGGCCTAGCGAATAGCAGTGTTTTGATGTTCATCATAGGCGCCCAGACTACTCGTTCGGCTCCCCTCCTCTGACCAGTATTTCTGTTTGTTCTTTTTAGCCTTAAGTGTGTTTAGCTTTTGAATGAGTGAGTGAGTGTATTCTCCTTGTTATTCTGAATTCATTTTTTGAGATTCATAACACGTAATTTTATTTTATTGTAATCGATGAACTTACAGTTCTTTTCTTTGAGCTTAATGTAATTAGAATCGTGTTTTATTTCTCCACATTAAGCTAATTTCAGTTGCTGCTCCTAGATTGCACAAACTCTTTACATTATCCTTAACTGGTACTTAGGCCAGTTCCTTTGTATCAAGCTTAAATCCATTGTGCCAGCCAGGAGTTAAGCATCGGCAAGTACCTGTTTATTATTATTAGCATTAGTTATTGATTGTCAGGGGTGGAGTCACTTTCTCAAGATGTTAACAGTACTAGCAAACAGCATGCATGAGTAATTAGTCTCTGCTGTGTACTGTTGAGAAAGTTTATAAATTCTCGTCTCTAGAGAATCGGCAAAGTAAGCCGGCATAAAGTAAACTTACTGCTTGATTTTCACAAGTCAGTTCCTTGTCTCTATTTTCAAGTAACATTCAGCATTCTTAATTCATAATTTCACATCACCCCGTGACATCTGGTGACCTTGCCAGGATAGATGTCTCGGGGGAATGTGAAATTATGAATTAAGAATGCTAAATGTTACTTAAAAATAGAGACAAGGAATTGACTTGTGAAAATCAAGCAGTAAGTTTACTTTATGCCGGCTTACTTCACCGATTCTCTAAAGACGAGAAATTATAAACTTTCTCAACAGTACACAGCAGAGACTAATTACTCACGCGTGCTGTTTGTTTGTACTGTTAGCCTCTTGAGAAAGTGACTCCACCCCTGACAATCAATAACTAATGCTAATAATGATAAACAGGTTCTCGCCGATGCTTAACTCCTGGCTGGAACAACGGATTTAAGCTTGATACAAAGGAACTGGCCTAAATACCAGTTAAGGATAATGTTTTTTTTTGTTATGCGAAGAAGAAGGAACCAAAGGCCACGAGCCTGCAATTATTGTTCCTTCCAAGAGAAAAACAAAATACAAGAGAGAGCCAAAGTCAAGGTCCGATCATTTCGAGATGCCTGGACACACTGTGTTTGAAAGACTGGAGATCATAGGAAGCAGGAAATACAGACAGAGGGAGACAGTTCCAGAGTTGACCTGTTCCATAAATGAAAGACTGGGAGTAACGGTTAACTCTTGCATTAGAGAGTTGGACAGAAAAGGGATGAGAATTTGCTGATAGACGGGTGCAACATGCCCGTCGTAGAGGAGGAATGCATGCAAACAGTTCAGAGGAGCAGTGACCATTGAAGTAGTGATAGAAAAGAGATAAAGATGCAACAGTGTGACGAAGAGACAGAGGTTGAAGAGAGTCAGAGGAGGAGAGTTAATGAGACAAAAAGCCTTTGACTTCACCCTATTGAGAAGAGCTGTATGTGGGGAGCCTCCTCACACATGAAAGTTGTACTCCACACAGGGGCGGATAAAACCCCTGTATAGTGTCAACAATTGTGCAGGGGTAAAGAAGGAACAGAGTCGGCTTAGCACACCTAATCTCTTGGAAGCAGATTTTACAAGAGATGTAATGTGATCTTTCCAAGATAAGTCCCGAGTAAATGAAACCCCAAGCATGTTCAAGGATGATGCAGGATTAAGCTGAATATTATTAAACATTAGTGGATATACCTGCGGAATATTTTGTCGGGTCGATAGGTGTAAAAACTGAGTCTTTGAAGCGTTAAAAACAACTAGATCACTTTTACCCCAGTCAGAGATACGAACCAAGTCAGACATTAGGTGTGCCATAGCCTCGTCCCTTGTTTGTTGAAGTAACTGCTGAGATGGACGTTGCAGGAACCGAATGGATAAGTGAAGGGTGGAGTCATCAGCATATGAGTGGATAGGGTTAGATGTAAAGCATAGATGGTCATTGATGAATAAAAGGGAGAGAGTTGGTGATAGGACAGAGCCCTGAGGAACACCACTGTTGATAGATCTAGGAGAAGAACGATGGCCGTCTACAACAGCGGCTATAGAACAACCAGAAAGGAAGCTAGAGATGAAGGCACAGATAGAAGGATAGAAACCGTAAGAGGGCTGTTTGGAAATTAAAGATTTATGCCAGACTCGATCGAAAGCCTTTGAGATATAAAGTGCAATGCCAAAGCTTTCGCCAAAGTCCCGAAAGAAGGATGACCAGGAGTCTGAAAGGTAGGTGAGAAGATCGCCAGTGGAGCGTCCCTGACGGAACCAATACTGACGATCAGAAAGAAGGTTGTGATAGGAAAGGTGCTTTAAAATTTTTCTATTAACAATTGACTCAAAAACTTTTGAGATACAGGATGTTAAAGCAATTGAACAATAGTTAGAGGGTTGGGAATGGTCACCCTTCTTTGGGACTGGCTGAATGAGAGCAAACTTCCAGCAAGAAGGAGAGGTATGAGTTGACAGACAAAGGCGAAAGAGTTTGCCTAGGCAGGGTGTAAGCACAGAAGCACAGTTCTTGAGAACAACAGGAGGGACTCCATCAGGCCCATATGCCTTGTTAGTATTGAGGCCAGTGATGGCAGAAAATACATCAGCTGAAGAAATTTTAATGTCAGGTGAAGGGTGGAGTCATCAGCATATGAGTGGATAGGGTTAGATGTACAGCTTAGAAGGTCATTGATGAATAAAAGGAAAGAGTTGGTGATAGGACAGAGCCCTGAGGAACACAACTGTTGATAGATCTAGGAGAAGAACGATGGCCGTCTACAACAGCGGCTATAGAACGACCAGAAAGGAAGCTAGAGATGAAGGCACAGATAGAAAGATAGAAACCGTAAGAGGGCAGTTTGGAAATTAAAGATTTATGCCAGACCCGATCGAAAGCCTTTGAGATGTCAAGTGCAATCGCAAAGCTTTCGCCAAAGTCCCGAAAGAAGGATGACCAGGAGTCTGAAAGGTAGGTGAGAAGATCGCCAGTGGAGCGTCCCTGACGGAACCCATACTGACGATCAGAAAGAAGGTTGTGATAGGAAAGATGCTTTAAAATTTTTCTATTAACAATTGACTCGACAAATTTTGAGATACAGGATGTTAAAGCAACTGGACAATAGTTAGAAGGTTGGGAATGGTCACCCTTCTTTGGGACTGGGTGAATGAGAGCAAACTTCCAGCAAGAAGGAAAGGTATGAGTTGACAGACAAAGGTGAAAGAGTTTGCCTAGGCAGGGTGTAAGCACAGAAGCACAGTTCTTGAGAACAACAGAAGGGACTCCATCAGGCCCATATACCTTGTTAGTACTGAGGCCAGTGATGGCAGAAAATACATCAGCTGAAGAAATTTTAATGTCAGGTGAAGGGTGGAGTCATCAGCATATGAGTGGATAGGGTTAGATGTACAGCTTAGAAGGTCATTGATGAATAAAAGGAAAGAGTTGGTGATAGGACAGAGCCCTGAGGAACACAACTGTTGATAGATCTAGGAGAAGAACGATGGCCGTCTACAACAGCGGCTATAGAACGACCAGAAAGGAAGCTAGAGATGAAGGCACAGATAGAAGGATAGAAACCGTAAGGGGGCAGTTTGGAAATTAAAGATTTATGTCAGACCCGATCGAAAGCCTTTGAGATGTCAAGTGCAATCGCAAAGCTTTCGCCAAAGTCCCGAAAGAAGGATGACCAGGAGTCTGAAAGGTAGGTGAGAAGATCGCCAGTGGAGCGTCCCTGACGGAACCCATACTGACGATCAGAAAGAAGGTTGTGATAGGAAAGATGCTTTAAAATTTTTCTATTAACAACTGACTCGACAAATTTTGAGATACAGGATGTTAAAGCAACTGGACAATAGTTAGAGGGTTGGGAATGGTCACCCTTCTTTGGGACTGGGTGAATGAGAGCAAACTTCCAGCAAGAAGGAAAGGTATGAGTTGACAGACAAAGGTGAAAGAGTTTGCCTAGGCAGGGTGTAAGCACAGAAGCACAGTTCTTGAGAACAACAGAAGGGACTCCATCAGGCCCATATACCTTGTTAGTACTGAGGCCAGTGATGGCAGAAAATACATCAGCTGAAGAAATTTTAATGTCAGGTGAAGGGTGGAGTCATCAGCATATGAGTGGATAGGGTTAGATGTACAGCTTAGAAGGTCATTGATGAATAAAAGGAAAGAGTTGGTGATAGGACAGAGCCCTGAGGAACACAACTGTTGATAGATCTAGGAGAAGAACGATGGCCGTCTACAACAGCGGCTATAGAACGACCAGAAAGGAAGCTAGAGATGAAGGCACAGATAGAAGGATAGAAACCGTAAGAGGGCAGTTTGGAAATTAAAGATTTATGCCAGACCCGATCGAAAGCCTTTGAGATGTCAAGTGCAATCGCAAAGCTTGCACCAAAGTCCCGAAAGAAGGATGACCAGGAGTCTGAAAGGTAGGTGAGAAGATCGGCAGTGGAGCGTCCCTGACGGAACCCATACTGACGATCAGAAAGAAGGTTGTGATAGGAAAGATGCTTTAAAATTTTTCTATTAACAATTGACTCGACAACTTTTGAGATACAGGATGTTAAAGCAACTGGACAATAGTTAGAGGGTTGGGAATGGTCACCCTTCTTTGGGACTGGGTGAATGAGAGCAAACTTCCAGCAAGAAGGAAAGGTATGAGTTGACAGACAAAGGTGAAAGAGTTTGCCTAGGCAGGGTGTAAGCACAGAAGCACAGTTCTTGAGAACAACAGAAGGGACTCCATCAGGCCCATATACCTTGTTAGTACTGAGGCCAGTGATGGCAGAAAATACATCAGCTGAAGAAATTTTAATGTCAGGTGAAGGGTGGAGTCATCAACATATGAGTGGATAGGGTTAGATGTACAGCTTAGAAGGTCATTGATGAATAAAAGGAAAGAGTTGGTGATAGGACAGAGCCCTGAGGAACACAACTGTTGGTAGATCTAGGAGAAGAACGATGGCCGTCTACAACAGCGGCTATAGAACGACCAGAAAGGAAGCTAGAGACGAAGGCACAGATAGAAGGATAGAAACCGTAAGAGGGCAGTTTGGAAATTAAAGATTTATGCCAGACCCGATCGAAAGCCTTTGAGATGTCAAGTGCAATCGCAAAGCTTTCGCCAAAGTCCCGAAAGAAGGATGACCAGGAGTCTGAAAGGTAGGTGAGAAGATCGCCAGTGGAGCGTCCCTGACGGAACCCATACTGACGATCAGAAAGAAGGTTGTGATAGGAAAGATGCTTTAAAATTTTTCTATTAACAATTGACTCGACAACTTTTGAGATACAGGATGTTAAAGCAACTGGACAATAGTTAGAGGGTTGGGAATGGTCACCCTTCTTTGGGACTGGGTGAATGAGAGCAAACTTCCAGCAAGAAGGAAAGGTATGAGTTGACAGACAAAGGTGAAAGAGTTTGCCTAGGCAGGGTGTAAGCACAGAAGCACAGTTCTTGAGAACAACAGAAGGGACTCCATCAGGCCCATATACCTTGTTAGTACTGAGGCCAGTGATGGCAGAAAATACATCAGCTGAAGAAATTTTAATGTCGGCAGAAAATACATCAGCTGAAGAAATTTTAATGTCAGGTGAAGGGTGGAGTCATCAGCATATGAGTGGATAGGGTTAGATGTACAGCTTAGAAGGTCATTGATGAATAAAAGGAAGAGTTGGTGATAGGACAGAGCCCTGAGGAACACCATTGTTGATAGATCTAGGAGAAGAACGATCGCCGTCTACAACACGGCTATAGAACGACCAGAAAGGAAGCTAGAGATGAAGGCACAGATAGAAGGATAGAAACCGTAAGAGGGCAGTTTGGAAATTAAAGATTTATGCCAGACTCGATCGAAAGCCTTTGAGATGTCAAGTGCAATGGCAAAGCTTTCGCCAAAGTCCCGAAAGGAGGATGACCAGGAGTCTGAAAGGTAGGTGAGAAGATCGCCAGTGAAGCGTCCCTGACGGAACCCATACTGACGATCAGAAAGACGGTTGTGATAGGAAAGGTGCTTTAAAATTTTTCTATTAAGAATTGACTCGAAAACTTTTGAGATGCAGGATGTTAAAGCAATTGGACGATAGTTAGAGGGTTGGGAATGGTCACCCTTCATTGGGACTGGCTGAATGAGAGCAAACTTCCAGCAAGAAGGAAAGGTATGAGTTGACAGACTAAGGCGAAAGGGTTTGCCTAGGCAGGGTGTAAGCACAGAAGCACAGTTCTTGAGAACAACAGGAGGGACTCCATCAGGCCCATATGCCTTGTTAGTATTGAGGCCGGTGATGGCAGAAAATACATCAGCTGAAGAAATTTTAATGTCAGCCATGAGGAGGTTAGAGGGGGGAAGTGATGGAGGAACAGCACCTGAATCGTCTAAGGTGGAATTGGAGGAGAAAGTCTGCATGAAGAGATCTGCTTTATCAGTAGAAGAAATAGCTACAGAGCCATCAGAGTAGAAAAGAGGAGGGAAGGATGATGAGGCAAAGTTGTTAGAATGGTTTTTGGCAAGGTGCCAGAAAGAGCGGGAAGAATTCGAGTTGGAGAGTTGAGAGCATTTAGTACGGATGAAATTATTTTTAGCAGAGTGAAGGACAGACTTAGCACGATTCCAGGCAGAAACGTATAAAAGATGTGATTCAGGGGTGGGTTGGCTCTGGTACCTTTCATGGGTCCTTTTCTTGTTGTGGACAGCATTTGAACAAGCGTGATTAAACCAAGGCTTTCTTGCATTAGTCAGAGGATAGGAGAAAGGAATGTATGCTTCCATGCCCAAGAGAATAACCTCCATAATGTGCAAGGCACACCCAGATGGCTCTCGGCCAGGGAAGCAATAATCAATCCATGGAAAATCAAAGAAGAACTGCCTGAGGGCCTCCCAATCCACAGCTCCAAAATGCCACAGACGTCATTTCTTTGGAGGGTCCACAGGCCGTACTGGAGTGATAGGACAGGTTAAAGTGATAAAGTTGTGATCGAAGGAGCCCAACGGATAGAAAAGATTAACAGTGTAAGCAGACGGATTAGTAGTAAGGAAGAGATCAAGTATGTTGGAGCTCTCTCCAAGGCAGTCAGGGATACGGGTTGGGTGCTGTACAAGCTGCTCTAGGTCATTAAGGATAGAAAAGGTGTAAGCTAGTTCACCAGGTGGATCAGTGAAAGGAGAGGAGAGCCAAAGGTGGTGGTGAACATTGAAATCTAGAATGGAGATTTCAAAGAAAGGAGAAATGGACAGAATGTTCCATCGTAGAAGTAATATAGTCAAAGAATTTTTGATAGTAGAATTAGGAGATAAGTAATCAGCGCAGATATATTTAGTCAGAGAATGACAGGAAAGTCGAAGCCAGAGTGTAGAGAATTCAGAAGAATCGAGTTCAGGAACACGAGAACAAGATAGGTCGTTGCGTACATATACGCAACATCCACCTTTGGCCTTGAAATGAGTATAGAGAAAGTAGGAGGATACAGAAAAGGGTTTGCTGTCAGTTGCCTCAGTCATCTGAGTCTCAGTTAGAAAAAGAAGGTGAGGTTTAGAGAAGGAGAGTTGGCACTCAACAGAGCGAAAGTTAGAGGAAAGGCCACGAATGTTGCAGAAATGAAGAAGAAGAGAGTCAGACAGTGGTTCCAGGCAGCTCAAGTCGTCACCGGGAGAGGGGCGGAAGGTGGGGGCATTTATGGTCCCCCCCCGGAGACTCTGAGGCTACGTGTTGTGCTGCCATAACTTTTCTTTTTAATTTTGGAAAAGGAAGTGTAGTGTGTATGGTGCATGTAGTTTGGTGTTGATTGTTAGAGAAACTTGTATTGGAGAGCATGCTGGCCTACTCTGTGTTACTGAGACACTGACAAAGTTCAGCAAAGGGGGATGGTCGGGACCTAGTCCCGAGGGCTGATGAAAAGGGAACTCCAGCTCTCCCTGTCATCAACTTTCCATCCACCTTGGGATTACTGCCCTGCTCGACTGGTGCTACAGTCTACTCCTAGTAAAGAGTTTGTGCAAACTAGGAGCGGCAACTAAAATTAGTTTAATGTGGAGAAATAAAACATGATTCTAATTACATTAAGCTCAAAGAAAAGAACTTTAAATTTATCGATTACAATAAAATAAATTTACGTTATATGAATCTCAAAAAATGAATTCAAAATAACAAGGAGAATACACTCACTCACTCATTCAAAAGCTAAACACACTTAAGCCTAAAAAAAACAAAACAGAAATACTCGTCAGTGAAGGGGAGCCGAACGAATAGTCTGGGCGCCTGTGATGAACGTCAAAACGCTGCTATTCGCTAAGCCTGCTTCGCCAATTCACCATCTAGGTGGAGATTCAGGAACTCGCTGTACAACGGAGGAGCTGCTCTACGCTGGGCACAAACGGTCCTACCCTCGAGGCAACTCAAAGCTGACTAAATTCAAATGGGGAAAAGAGGTAGGGGTTGGCCGTGTTTGCCGGAAGTAGGGCGTGACCTAACTTCAACGGTCAACGGAAAGAAAGTGAACGATAGAGGCTCACAATAAATCACTCAGTGAAATCACTAATGTCGTGGATAAGAATGATCACTTGTGAAACAGTGACAAATATTCTGAACCCCATCCCGATCAAAGTGAATACAGGAACGGTTGAACTGAGTGATGCCCAGTGGGAATTTCACTAGATTTCGTGGTTTTCTCACTAAAGTACAATGTCACGAATTTATAAATACGCTCACGCGAATTCGTGACAGAGTCTTTCTTTTCTACTCCAGGAATACCATGTACCTTTTATGCTTTTGAGGAGGGATTATAAGAGGTCCAGGAACTTTCTACTTCAGCTTTCACAGACTATCGCACAGTATTTGTGGGCACTTGTTTGCTATTAACAGTGACCTCAAATGACCTCCAACTGGTGACCTCAAATAACCTCGGAGGTCAACCTCTGATTGCCTGTGTCCGAACTGAAGGTGATGTGAGTCTCCATGCCAAAAATTGAGATGCTGGGTGCAGTTGTCCAAGTGTGTATTATTGGTGACCTTAAATGACCTCTGACCAGTGACCTCAAATGATCTCGGAGGTCAACCTCACATAGCCTATGTCCAAACTGGAGGTCACGTGAGTCACCATGCCAGAAATGGTCCCTGCCTTGTCTGGGCCAAAAAGGAGAACACTCCACCGGTGACGTCAAATGACCCAAATCTGAATTTTGACCATCCTAAAACCATCCTTGGGCCACCCTGATCCAGAATATATATGTTTTTGGGGGATCTCTGGTCTTTGATTTGGGCGTGATTTAAGGACAATCAATGCAGCTCTTACACACACACACACACACACACACACACACATATATATATATATATATATATATAAATATATATATATATATATAATATATATATATATATATATATATATAATATATATATATATATATATATATATATATATATATATATATATATATGTTCCTTGATATCGAAGTGCCTTGACAAATTGCACTTAAAACAATGGAGAATCTAAGCTGTGGGAAAGACCGAATGAGGAAGACATTTCCAGAGATAACCAGTTGCAATAAAAGGACTGTAAGTGATAGTAGAAGTTTGCGTCATGGGCAGAAAAGGAGTTAGTGTGTGCAAGTACACCAATGCTGAGTGTCCTATATCTCCAACCTTTTCCCAGCTGCATAATAATCTAGAGCTGTTACAGTATAACTTCCCGCATCCAAACACATTTGCCGAATCCAGTCATATCCGCCACAGTTAATATTATTATTATTATTTTTTTTTAATGCAAGGATGAAGAAACCATAGACCAGGAGTTCGCATGACTGTTCCATCCAAGAAAAAACAATCACAAGATAACAGTGCCAAATTCAAGATCCGTTCATTTCGAGGTGCCTGGGCACACTGTGTTCTGAAGACTGGTGATTATAGGCAGCAGGAAATGCAACAGAGGAAGACAGTTCCAAACCTGACCAATTGCTTGTATGAAATGACTGAGAGTAATGGTTAACTTTTGCATTAGAGAGTTGGACAGAAAAAGCTTGAGAGATTGTTGCTAGACGGATGCTACACGCTCCCCGTAATGGTGCAGGAAAGCAAGCAGATAGTTCAGAGGAGCAGTGACCATTGTACTGGCGATAGAAGAGATAAATATACAAGAGTACGGAGAAGAGACAGAGGTTTAAGGGAGCCAGTAAGGGGAGGAGAGGTAATGAGACGAAAAGCCTTTGACTCCACGTTGTTGAGAAGAGCTGTATTTGGGGAGCCTCCCCACACATGCGAGATGTACTGTACACAAGGACGAATGAAACCTGTGTATAGTGTCAACAACAGTGTAGGCTTAAAGAAGGTACAATTTGGCTTAGCACACTTAATCTCTTGGAAACAGAATTTACAAGAGAGGTAAAATGATTTTTCCAAGATAAATCTCGAGAGAATGAAACCCTAGGTATGTTTAAAGATGATACAGGTTTGAGCTGGATATTGTTTAAAGTTAGAGGGTGCTACTGTAGTAGATTCTGTCAGGTTGAAAGCTGTAAGAACTGGGTTTTTGATACATTAATAACAACAAGATTACTTTTACCCCAATCAGAGGTATGAACCAAGTCAGACTTTAGGTGTGACATAGCCTTATAGTTTGTTTGTTGAAGTAACTGTTGAGATAGGAGCTGTGGGAAGCGAACTGAAAGGTGAAAAGTCGAGTTGTCAGTGTATGACTGGACAGGCTTAGATGTATAGCTTAGGTCATTGATAAATAGAAAGAACAGAGTTGGTGATTAGACAGAGCCATGAGGAACACACTGTTGGTAGCACGAGGAGAAAAACGGTGACCGTCTACAACAGCAGCTATAGAATGACCTGGTATGAAAATAGAGATGAAGCCACAGATGGAAAGATAGAAACTATAAGACGGCAATTTGAAAATTAAAAAATTATTCCAGACTCCATCGAAAGCCTTTTAGATTCAAGGGCAATCGCAAAGCTTTTGCCAAAGTCCCGAAAGGAGGATGACCAGGAGTCGGACAGGTAGGCGAGAATGTAGCCAGTAGAGCATTGCTGGCGGAACCCATGCTGACGATTGGAAAGAAGGTTGTGATAGGAAAGGTGTTTTATTTTATTTATTTATTTTTTGCTAAGGGTATACTCAAAAACTTTTGAAGTACTGGATGTTAAAGCAGTTAGGTGATAGCTAGGGGGTTAGGAATGGTCACCCTTCTTTGGGACAGGCTTAATGAAAACAAACTTCCAGCAAGATGGAGAGGTATAACTCGACAGACAAAGGCATGAGTTTACTTAGGCAGGGTGTAAGCACCGAAGCTCAGTTCTATAGGACAACAGGAAGAACCCATTCAGGCCCACATGTTTTGTGGGGCTGAATGGGTTCTTCTTCTTGTATTTTCTGCCAGTCATGGCAGAAAATACATTAATTGAAGAAATTTTAATGTCAGCCATGAAAAAGTCAGAGGGTGGATGTGATGGAAGAACAGCGTCACAGTAGTCTAAGGTGGAAGTGGGGGAGAAAGTCTTAGTGAGAGTTCAAAGTTATCAGTAGAAAAAATAGCTACAAAGCCATTACAGCGGAAAAGAGGAGGGAAGGATGATGAGGTAAAGTTGTCGGCATGGTGCCAGAATGAGCAGGAAGAATTTGAGTTGGAGAGTTCAGAGCATTTAGTACGAATCAAATTATTTTTAGAACAAGGAATCGACTTAGCACAATTCCCGGCAGAAATATAAAAGAGATGAGATTCAGAGGTGGGTTGGCTCTGGTACCTTTTGTAGGCCTTCTCCTTGTTGTGGACAGCATTAGAACAAGCGTGATTAATCCCATTTTTTTTTTTCATTAGTCACAGGATATGAGAAAAGAATGCATGATTCCATGTCCGAGAGAATAACCTCTCTAATGTGCAAGGTACACTCACGTGGCTCTCTGCCATGGAAGCAACAATCATTTTATGGAAAATCAAAGAAGTACTGTATTGCCTGAGGACCTCCCAGTCAGGAGCTCCAAAGCGTCACAGCCACTGCCTCTTGGGGAAGGGAGGGGGAGTCCACAGGCCCTACTGCAGTGACAGGACAAGTTAAGTTGATGAGGTTGCGATTGAAGGAGCCCAATGGAGAGAAAAGATTAACAGCATGAGCAGAAGGATTAGTTGTAAGGAAGAGGTCAAGTTCGTTGGAACTCTCTCTAAGGCAGCCAAGGATACGGGTAGGGTGTTGTACAAGCTGCTCTAAGTAATTAAGGATAGAAAAGATGTAGGCTTGTTCACCAGGTGGATCAGTGAAAGGGGAGGAGATAAAGATGGTGGTGAACATTGAAATTACCTAGAATTGAGCTTTCAGAAAAAGGAAAAACTGATAGAATATATTCCATCTTAGAAGTAAGAAAGTTGAAGAGTTTTTATAGTAGGTAGAATTTAGGGATAAGTAAACAACACAGATATATTTAGTCAGAGAATGACAGGAAAGCCGATAACAGAGGGTATAGGATTCAGATGATTCAACTTCAGGAACACAGGAGCAAGATATGGTGTTGCGTCCATATACACAACAGCCATCTTTACCTTTGAAATGAGTATAGAGAAAGTAATAGGATACAGAGAAGGGTCTACTATCAGTCATCTGAAGCAACTGAGTCTATGTGAGGACAAGAAGGTGAGGTTTAAAGGAGGAAAGGTGGTATTCAACAGAGGGAAAGTTAGGGAAAAAGCCGGGAATGTTGCAGAAAAGAAGAAGTAGTGTTTCAGACAGTGGTTCCAGGCATCTAACTTGGTCGTTACCGGGAGAGGGGAAGATGGTAGGGGATTTGATGGTCCCCCCACCCTTGGTGACTCCAAGGCTTGATGCTGGCATGCCATTCTTTAACAATTTTGAATAGGAAATGTAGTTTATAATGTGCATATAGTCTTGTGTTGATAACTAGAGGAACTTGTATTGGAAAGCACGTTGGCCTTTGTTACTGAAACACTGAAAAAATTCAGCCAAGGGGGATTGACAGAAACTAGTCCCGAGGGCTGATGAAACGGGAGCTCCAGCTCTCCCTGTCATCAGTTCAGTTTTCCATCCACCTTGGGAGTACCGTCCTGTTCGACTGGTGCTACAGTTTACTTCCTACTTGAGATATAAATGTTTATATGAATATTGACTGAAGAGTGCTAACATACTGTCATAATATGCATTTACATAGAGGCGTTTTGATTCGCTGTTCAGAATACAGAGTAAATGAACAACTACAGTATACAACAAAATCAGCAATCATACAGTATTAACAATTTTCAGTGACACTAGTAATAATCGTCAATAAATAATTTCATTAGTATGCCGTTTAAATATATCAGGTCATCCACTGCCAGTGTATGTAAATGTGACCAAAAAATTACAAAATCAAGAATTTACCAGTCAGCCGATCAATACATATTTCTGTGTATCAACCTATATGTCAATCTGTCTAGCTTTCCAGCCATCGATTTGTCTTTGTCTGTCTGCTTATGTCTACATTTGTCTGTCTGTTTAATGCAAATTCTCATAGCTCTGACTCGATATCAAAGTAATGTTTAGAACCATATGATTGACTTTGTTCATAATGTGATTACTGGTTCAGGTTGTCACTTTTCTGTTCATGTTGCTGGATTCCTCCTTTACCATATATTAGTGCGAAGCAGGGATGATGATGATTATATTGTAGTCGTGTGTTGATGGTGGAGGAGCAGATGGTGATGGTGGTGGTTGTTCCTGCTGCATTATGGCATGCATGGTGGCTGAGTCTGAGGGTATATACTGAAATAGAAATGCAAATGGCTGTAGGCTTATCTGACGCACTTAAATCATGCAAACCAAGGGTGTTAATACGATTTTGTATACATCTGTGTATTAATTCCCGCGCAAGACATCCACCTCGGAATAGAAACCCTTCATCACTGGGTTAAGAGCAACAATTAAGCGATCCATTTAGCAATCAGATGGTTAAAGGGCCTTTATACTGGGAGCCCAGCACTCCTGTCTGGCTTGAACCACTTACTGTCACACTCCTCCCTCCCCAGCAATACTGATTCAAACAGCTTCCACAAACGGTATCTAATTCCCAAACCATGTCTTTACAAATGCATAAATATATAACCATAAATATATAACCATCGCCGACCGTATCCGGTTCCGTTCAAGTTATTACACAACCCCAAGTTCTAGAGAGCAGGGGTTTCCCTTAGCTGATTAAGATAATTTGGTGGTGACCAGAACAAGGTTCCTACGCCATCCTGCACTCCAATCAGAAAAGTCTAAGAGGTTAAGCATACTTAACATTTTAAAACCTTTCTTAACCATGTCCCGTAAACCCTGATTTCACTAACCCTTTGGTATTACCATTTTTCATGGTGGTGGTCACTTTATGTCAACACTCCATTATCGTATATTGGGTCCTGGACTGCCTGCGGCAGCGTCTTATTAAGCAAGGGTATTTGCGTGAAGGCGGTTGCTTCCGAGAATCGAAAGCGGTTCCAGTTTGATATGCCTGGCGTAAGCAATTTCGATTGGTTCTCCTCTGTCCAAGGATTAAGACCTTACAAAGCACGAGGTATATAAAGAATATATGTTGCTGCAGAAACTATCCCTGGGGGTTTGGGGGTAGGGACTACAGCCTGGGTGGGTAGTGAAGTATTGTCCATGTTGTTGTAGTTTCACAAAAACGCACCAGTTGTCCCAGCTTGACAACTTCAGCAACACTGTAAATGTTGGATATTTCTGAATGTACACAGCCACTCAAAAGTCGTATTAAGAAGTGTAATAATGACTCAAATACTGACACAAACAGAACCGGGAAAGAAGAGAAGAGACTTTTTGCTGAGGTACTTTAACTTTCCAGGGTAGCATGCTAAAGAGTGGAACGGCCAGTGAGATGATCGCTCCTCATCGTATACACACACACACACACACACACACACAAAACACATTCTCAGTCACATCACACTTTCTTACTTTGAACCTCACTCACTAAGTCTGACACTAACTGAAGTAAAAGGAACAACCGATCACACTCCCGGGCCATCACATTAATCATTACACTAGCGCCCCAGGTGACCGTCATACTAACTAACTGGCACATCCATCCATCCATCATCCAATTCTACGTTTCCCCATGAGAAGCATAGAAGCCCGGGGCCAGGCAATTTGGTCCTGACATTTAAGATGAGAGTGACCAGCCTCACTCATCCCTGAGTGGCATTACATTAGCAATAATCCCAACCACCCCTTGGATATAAACCTTCACCAGCTCAATCCGATTGGAGTGCTGTAATTACCCACTAAACCACCAGGTGCCATAATTTGGTTATATGGTTACCACCCAGCGTAGTAAATGGTTTCCTGACTAACTGGCACATTGTCATCATATTTCCACACTGCCATAATCACACCATTCCCCGCTGACCGTCGCACTGCTCTGCTGCCACATAAAACATCCAGTTAACCTGTCGGGTGTGAAGCTAAATTGACGGAAAAAGGTCATACCAGCCATTATAAGGCGGGAAGATAGCACCTTTGGAAATTAAATAGAAAATTAAGTCTGTGTGTGTGTGTGTGTGTGTGTTTGTTTTACAAAGTGATGGTCATTATGTTATGAGGGTGAAGATGTGCTTGCGTGTCTGGGGAAGTGAAATTGTTATTATGTAACTGTGTGACGGTTAGTGTTAATTGGCTTGAAGATTAGTATGTTCACTGATGTTCCGTTTATATTAGTGAGATGGTCACCGTGTCGTGTGCTGGTCAAACAGGGCAAGTCAACTGTGAAATTTTGTTGTTCAGTCAGCGGTAGTATGAAAACGTGGTACCGGTACTCAGTGTGTCAGCGTAGTAGCTTGTGTGAGGGTCAGAGTGCAGTGGATAGTGTGGCAGTATAATGGGTAGTGTAAGGGTAGGAATGTAGTAGACAGTATGACAGTGTAGCTGGTAGTGTGAGAGTCAGTGTAGTAGACAGTGTGAAAGAGTGAGAGTTAGACTGCAGTGGAGAGTGTAGTAGGTATTGTAAATGTAGGAGTGCAGTAGTGAGTGAGAAATGTAATATGTAGCGTAAAGGTTCGAGTGCTGTAGACAGTGCGACAGTGAAGTAGGTAGTGTGAGTGGTTAGAGAACAGTAGACATTGTGACAGTGCAGGAGG
>NC_136967.1:52717173-52733005 GCF_032717465.1 Coenobita brevimanus | reverse complement strand
TGTTGGTAGCACGAGGAGAAAAACGGTGACCGTCTACAACAGCAGCTATAGAATGACCTGGTATGAAAATAGAGATGAAGCCACAGATAGAAAGATAGAAACTATAAGACGGCAATTTGAAAATTAAAAAATTATTCCAGACTCCATCGAAAGCCTTTTAGATTCAAGGGCAATCGCAAAGCTTTTGCCAAAGTCCCGAAAGGAGGATGACCAGGAGTCGGACAGGTAGGCGAGAATGTAGCCAGTAGAGCATTGCTGGCGGAACCCATGCTGACGATTGGAAAGAAGGTTGTGATAGGAAAGGTGTTTTATTTTATTTATTTATTTATTTATTTTTTGCTAAGGGTATACTCAAAAACTTTTGAAGTACTGGATGTTAAAGCAGTTAGGTGATAGCTAGGGGGTTAGGAATGGTCACCCTTCTTTGGGACAGGCTTAATGAGAACAAACTTCCAGCAAGATGGAGAGGTATAACTCGACAGACAAAGGCATGAGTTTACTTAGGCAGGGTGTAAGCACCGAAGCTCAGTTCTATAGTACAACAGGAAGAACCCATTCAGGCCCACATGTTTTGTGGGGCTGAATGGGTTCTTCTTCTTGTATTTTCTGCCAGTCATGGCAGAAAATACATTAATTGAAGAAATTTTAATGTCAGCCATGAAAAAGTCAGAGGGTGGATGTGATGGAAGAACAGCGTCACAGTAGTGTAATGTGGAAGTGGGGGAGAAAGTCTTAGTGAGAGTTCAAAGTTATCAGTAGAGAAAATAGCTACAAAGCCATTACAGCGGAAAAGAGGAGGGAAGGATGATGAGGTAAAGTTGTCGGCATGGTGCCAGAATGAGCGGGAAGAATTTGAGTTGGAGAGTTCAGAGCATTTAGTACGAATCAAATTATTTTTAGAACAAGGAATTGACTTAGCACAATTCCCGGCAGAAATATTAAAGAGATGAGATTCAGAGGTGGGTTGGCTCTGGTACCTTTTGTAGGCCTTCTCCTTGTTGTGGACAGCATTAGAACAAGCGTGATTAATCCCATTTTTATTTTTTTTTCATTAGTCACAGGATATGAGAAAAGAATGCATGATTCCATGTCCGAGAGAATAACCTCTGTAATGTGCAAGGTACACTCACGTGGCTCTCTGCCATGGAGGCGACAATCATTTTATGGAAAATCAAAGAAGTACTGTATTGCCTGAGGACCTCCCAGTCAGGAGCTCCAAAGTGTCACAGCCGCTGCCTCTTGGGGAAGGGAGGGGGAGTCCACAGGCCCTACTGCAGTGACAGGACAAGTTAAGTTGATGAGGTTGCGATTGAAGGAGCCCAATGGAGAGAAAAGATTAACAGCATGAGCAGAAGGATTAGTTGTAAGGAAGAGGTCAAGTTTGTTGGAACTCTCTCTAAGGCAGCCAAGGATACGGGTAGGGTGTTGTACAAGCTGCTCTAAGTAATTAAGGATAGAAAAGATGTAGGCTTGTTGACCAGGTGGATCAGTGAAAGGAGGAGAGTCAAAAATGGTGATGAACAGTGAAATCACCTAGAATTAAGATTTCAGAAAAAGGAAAAACTGATAGAATATATTCCATCTTAGAAGTAAGAAAGTTGAAGAGTTTTTATAGTAGGTAGAATTAAGGGATAAGTAAACAACACAGATATATTTAGTCAGAGAATGACAGGAAAGCCGATAACAGAGGGTATAGGATTCAGATGATTCAACTTCAGGAACACAGGAGCAAGATATGGTGTTGCGTCCATATACACAACAGCCATCTTTACCTTTGAAATGAGTATAGAGAAAGTAATAGGATACAGAGAAGGGTCTACTATCAGTCATCTGAAGCAACTGAGTCTATGTGAGGACAAGAAGGTGAGGTTTAAAGGAGGAAAGGTGGTATTCAACAGAGGGAAAGTTAGGGAAAAAGCCGGGAATGTTGCAGAAAAGAAGAAGTAGTGTTTCAGACAGTGGTTCCAGGCATCTAGCTTGGTCGTTACCGGGAGAGGGGAAGATGGTAGGGGATTTGATGGTCCCCCCACCCTTGGTGACTCCAAGGCTTGATGCTGGCATGCCATTCTTTAACAATTTTGAATAGGAAATGTAGTTTATAATGTGCATATAGTCTTGTGTTGATAACTAGAGGAACTTGTATTGGAAAGCACGTTGGCCTTTGTTACTGAAACACTGAAAAAATTCAGCCAAGGGGGATTGACAGAAACTAGTCCCGAGGGCTGATGAAACGGGAGCTCCAGCTCTCCCTGTCATCAGTTCAGTTTTCCATCCACCTAGGGAGTACCGTCCTGTTCGACTGGTGCTACAGTTTACTTCCTACTTGAGATATAAATGTTTATATGAATATTGACTGAAGAGTGCTAACATACTGTCATAATATGCATTTACATAGAGGCGTTTTGATTCGCTGTTCAGAATACTGAGTAAATGAACAACTACAGTATACAACAAAATCAGCAATCATACAGTATTAACAATTTTCAGTGACACTAGTAATAATCGTCAATAAATAATTTCATTAGTATGCCGTTTAAATATATCAGGTCATCCACTGCCAGTGTATGTAAATGTGACCAAAAAATTACAAAATCAAGAATTTACCAGTCAGCCGTTCAATACATATTTCTGTGTATCGACCTATATGTCAATCTGTCTAGCTCTCCAGCCATCGATTTGTCTTTCTGTCTGTCTGCTTATGTCTACATTTGTCTGTCTGTTTAATGCAAATTCTCATAGCTCTGACTCGATATCAAAGTAATGTTTAGAACCATATGATTGACTTTGTTCATAATGTGATTACTGGTTCAGGTTGTCACTTTTCTGTTCATGTTGCTGGATTCCTCCTTTACCATATATTAGTGCGAAGCAGGGATGATGATGATTATACTGTAGTCGTGTGTTGATGGTGGAGGAGCAGATGGTGATGGTGGTGGTTGTTCCTGCTGCATTATGGCATGCATGATGGCTGAGTCTGAAGGTATATACTGAAATAGAAATGCAAATGGCTGTAGGCTTATCTGACGCACTTAAATCATGCAAACCAAGGGTGTTAATACGATTTTGTATACATCTGTGTATTAATTCCCGCGCAAGACATCCACTTCGGAATAGAAACCCTTCATCACTGGGTTAAGAGCAACAATTAAGCCATCCATTTAGCAATCAGATGGTTAAAGGGCCTTTATACTGGGAGCCCAGCACTCCGGTCTGGCTTGAACCACTTACTGTCACACTCCTCCCTCCCCAGCAATACTGATTCAAACAGCTTCCACAAACGGTATCTAATTCCCAAACCATGTCTTTACAAATGCATAAATATATAACCATAAATATATAACCATCGCCGACCGTATCCGGTTCCGTTCAAGTTATTACACAACCCCAAGTTCTAGAGAGCAGGGGTTTCCCTTAGCTGATTAAGATAATTTGGTGGTGACCAGAACAAGGTTCCTACGCCATCCTGCACTCCAATCAGAAAAGTCTAAGAGGTTAAGCATACTTAACATTTTAAAACCTTTCTTAACCATGTCCCGTAAACCCTGATTTCACTAACCCTTTGGTATTACCATTTTTCATGGTGGTGGTCACTTTATGTCAACACTCCATTATCGTATATTGGGTCCTGGACTGCCTGCGGCAGCGTCTTATTAAGCAAGGGTATTTGCGTGAAGGCGGTTGCTGCCGAGAATCGAAAGCGGTTCCAGTTTGATATGCCTGGTGTAAGCAATTTCGATTGGTTCTCCTCTATCCAAGGATTAAGACCTTACAAAGCACGAGGTATATAAAGAATATATGCTGCTGCAGAAACTATCCCTGGGGGTTTGGGGGTAGGGACTACAGCCTGGGTGGGTAGTGAAGTATTGTCCATGTTGTTGTAGTTTCACAAAAACGCACCAGTTGTCCCAGCTTGACAACTTCAGCAACACTGTAAATGCTGGATATTTCTGAATGTACACAGCCACTCAAAAGTCGTATTAAGAAGTGTAATAATGACTCAAATACTGACACAAACAGAACCGGGAAAGAAGAGAAGAGACTTTTTGCAGAGGTACTTGAACTTTCCAGGGTAGCATGCTAAAGAGTGAAACGGCCAGTGAGATGATCGCTCCTCATCGTATACACACACACACACACACACACACACACACATTCTCAGTCACATCACACTTTCTTACTTTCAACCTCACTCACTAAGTCTGACACTAACTGAAGTAAATGGAACAACCGATCACACTCCCAGGCCATCACATTAATCATTACACTAGCGCCCCAAGTGACCGTCATACTAACTAACTGGCACATCCATCCATCCATCATCTAATTCTACGTTGCCCCATGAGAAGCATAGAAGCCCGGAGCCAGGCAATTTGGTCCTGACATTTAAGATGAGAGTGACCAGCCTCACTCATCCCTGAGTGGCATTACATTAGCAATAATCCCAACCACCCCTTGGATATAAACCTTCACCAGCTCAATCCGATTGGAGTGCTGTAATTACCCACTAAACCACCAGGTGCCATAATTTGGTTATATGGTTACCACCCAGCGTAGTAAATGGTTTCCTGACTAACTGGCACATTGTCATCATATTTCCACACTGCCATAATCACACCATTCCCCGCTGACCGTCGCACTGCTCTGCTGCCACATAAAACATCCAGTTAACCTGTCGGGTGTGAAGCTTAATTGACGGAAAAAGGTCATACCAGCCATTATAAGGCGGGAAGATAGCACCTTTGGAAATTAAATAGAAAATTAAGTCTGTGTGTGTGTGTGTGTGTGTGTTTGTTTTACAAAGTGATGGGCATTATGTTATGAGGGTGAAGATGTGCTTGCGTGTCTGGGGAAGTGAAATTATTATATAACTATGTGACGGTTAGTGTTAATTGGCTTGAAGATTAGTATGTTCACTGATGTTCGGTTTATATTAGTGAGATGGTCACCGTGTCGTGTGCTGGTCAAACTGGGCAAGTCAACTGTGAAATTTTGTTGTTCAGTCAGCGGTAGTATGAAAACGTGGTACTCAGTGTGTCAGCGTAGTAGCTTGTGTGTGGGTCAGAGTGCAGTGGATAGTGTGGCAGTATAATGGGTAGTGTAAGGGTAGGAATGTAGTAGACAGTATGACAGTGTAGCTGGTAGTGTGAGAGTCAGTGTAGTAGACAGTGTGAAAGAGTGAGAGTTAGACTGCAGTGGAGAGTGTAGTAGGTATTGTAAATGTAGGAGTGCAGTAGTGAGTGAGAAATGTAATAAGTAGCGTAAAGGTTCGAGTGCTGTAGACAGTGTGAAAGTGAAGTAGGTAGTGTGAGTGGTTAGAGCACAGTAGACATTGTGACAGTGCAGGAGGCAGTGTGAGGGTCAGAGTGCAGTATTTACTCGTATGTATTTGCTTATGTAGGTATGCATATCTGTTTTACACTGCTCTTCTGAATAATACGGCTCTTCAGGTACGACGAAGGTGCCTTGTCGACTAGAACTTTTCTATAGTATTTTTCTGTGGGTAGTTTAATAATGATACAAATGTATATGTTTGTATTCCTCCCACCCGTAAACATCTCCGAATAACGCTTAGACTCCACACTTCCAAACTGTGTGAATATTCAGTCAATAAGCTAGTGAGTGAGTGTGTGAATGAGGGACACAAACAGTATTTGGTCGGTCTAATGTGGAGGGCAAGAACGGGGCTTTGAATGAAATTTTGCTCCACAGTTACTGAAAAAAAAAAAAAAAATACACGCGCATAATAAAAGTTAAGTTTATGAGTTGACAGTAGTTTTCGGTTCGACTTGGCCCGAAAATGTTTTGTGTGCACAGCAACAGTCTATGAGTGCAGTAAAGCTCTCATGAGTGTGTGTTGGGGGAGGGAGGGGAGTTTCATCACATAAAGCACTTTCGCAGGGAGAAATTAAATCTTTTCAATCTCAGCTGCCACCTTCTCTCTCTCTCTCTCTCTCTCTCTCTCTCTCTCTCTCTCTCTCTCTCTCTCTCTCTCTCTCTCCTGAAGTGACCTTGCCTCTTACACTCGCAAATGTGAATGTGTTGAAATCATGGAATTAGGCTTTTGCTGAAGTGAATGCAGGCAAGTCCGATTACGATGAAAGAAACACATTTGAAGGTGAATCATAAGAAAATTTAGCTTTTTGCTGCAGTGTACCCGCTTGGTCATTAACTGAAGCTCCAAAGCACTATGACGAAATGAAAGTCAAGGGAGAAACGTTTGATGTTCGTGTGTGTGCGATGAAAAAACGTGTATCGGTCACATTTTCTACCTTCGAAAACACTTCCGTGTATATATCTATATCTATATCTGTATTTATTTATCTATTTGTCTATTTATCTATCTATCTATCTATCTACCTGTCTATCTATATGCCTGTCTATATCTATCTATCTATATATGGTCTTGATCAAAGGCTCGGTGTACATATTATATCTTGCAGAGCGGCGATTTTTTTTTAATTGCAACGTTTCAATTATCAACGTAGTCATCATCTGTCTATAAAATCCGCAGTGTACAAAGTTTCTAAGGTAATGATGAACAAGTAAGTAACAAAGGAATTCCTATACATAAATTTGATCTAACAATCGGATATTCGTTTATCCGACTGTTTGATCCTGCTTTATGTGAATATGCTTCCTTGTAACTCATTTTTTAATACATAAGCTGAGATTAACTCTGCCAGTTTTGTATTATTTAGTCTGATGATGACTACACTGATAAGCAAGACGTTGCAGTAATGAAATGTTACGGAGCTTGCTTGTTATCCTACAAGAATATATTTTGTGTATGTATGTGTATTTCTGTCTGTTTATACGCGTGTCTGTTTATCTATCTTTATGAATGTTTGTATGTATGTATGTATGTATGTATGAAGGTAAGTACGTAGGCTGGAAGACCTATATGTCTATATGTAAGTGTGTTTCCTTGCGTTAAGGTGTGCATGTTTGTGTACGAATATTGTTTGATAGTTAAGGAGGCCAGTTGGTAGATAGATGGACAGCCAGTAAGGAAACGTAGAGGTATGTAGTTCGGTATACTCGTACATGTTGCAGGGGAGATATTAGAATCCATGACATGTGAATGAGTCTGTGCCGTCATTAACACATCGAAAAGTCACTGGGTCTTAGGGAGCAGATCATCTAAGCTATACCGAAACGCAAATGAAGTGTGCATCACCGTCTATGCGAGACTACATGTATCAGCTCAAGTGCTGCTATGATTATGTGTTGTATTCTCTCTCACACACTAATTGTCCCAAGCCAGTCATACAGCCAGCAGTTTTATTCTTTGTCTGCTGTGCGTGAATTTATGTTAGCTCAGTCATATTCTCCTGTGTCTGAAATGAAATGGGAAGTTCTCTGTTTTGTCCAGTACTTTACTTGGAACAGTTTCTGGCATTTTTAGTGTCTAAGGTTTCATCTGATTATAGTAAAATCATATGATGTTAGCTGAAGTGGAATACAAGGTATGAGATTCATCGCCAAAGAGTCAACTACAACATTCCTGTGCCTGAACTGAAAAATAATTTATGATCGATTGTCTGTCATAACATAGGCTTATTTTTACAGAATGAGCAAGAGACATGAAAGTATCTATACTCCCCTTTCCTTGCCTTTCTACCAAATTAAATACCTTGCAGTAATTTTCTTGTCACACATAAGATATGTTTTTTGTAAGAGGAACAGGAGACACGGAAACACTGCATTTTCCTTTCCTTGCCTCTTGCAATAACAGATCATGATTACCCCTGTGAAACCATCGTAAGTTTGTTCGTGGATTGTTGCCCAGACTTACTTCAACTACTTTAACTACAACATTCCTGACTTCTATTTCCATTCCATTCCTCTTCATATCCTACCGAGATCTGAGAGGTAAGATATCGTGTGATGGCATCTAAAATAACCACACTATGGAGCATAAGTCTTAGCGGAATATACTGCAATATCATATAACCAACTGAGATCTGCTAGTTATCTCTACAGAGGAACATAATCATTTGAAGCTGGAACTACTGTAAATTGAGTATTATCTGGTCTTGTACTGTCAATCACTTCACCTCACTGTCAGGCAAAAGCTGCCCCCACAATTTAATTACATGATGTTTGATTAATCTTAATTGGAATGCTTCAGTTCGAACACATTTTCTAGATTTTAAAAAAATCCAGTGGTTAGAAAACCAAGAAAAATAAACATGTCATTGTGAAGAACAGGTCTCTTCGAAGCTAACTGAAATGTCTGGAGACAACATTAACAAACAAGAGCAGGACCTTAAAGAATGAATCGCACGCCGGAATCTTCACCAAGATCCCTGACCTTTTTTATTTATTTATTTTTTTTTTTTATAAGCTCCAAAGCCAAACAGCCTCTTCCATCCCGCCTAATTCAGACTGGATTAGGCATTCATGGGATATATATATATATATATATATATATATATATATATATATATATATATATATATATATATATATATATATATATATATGTGTATATATATATATATATATATATATATATATATATATATATATATATATATATAAATAAATAAATATATATATATATATGTATATATATATATATATATATATATATATATATATATATATATATGGTTATTTGGTGGCGACCATCATCCACTCACTGGATGTAGAGCTGCTTACTTTTTCCTGCACCATTATCATTGCTTTTTGTGTCTGCCCTCCTCTCTTCCTATTTCTCCAGTCTTTCCTGTCACCTTTTATTGCAGTTTTTTCCTTTTCAGGCGTCTTTACATTAAGTGACAAGGCACATTGTTTCTTGCAAGCCAAGAAACCATTGGCAATTCTGGGTGATAACCATATAACGTGCTCGCTTCGTGTCAACGAATGGGTAGTCGGAGGGTTAATGCCCCTCCATGTAAAACAACTAACTCAAAGACAAACGGCCACCCCTGACCGGATTATATATATATATATATATATATATATATATATATATATATATATATATATATATATATATATATATATATATATATAGAGAGAGAGAGAGAGAGAGAGAGAGAGAGAGAGAATTTCCACAACTGAGGTGCCCGTGGCGAATCTTATAGCATAAAACCAACCAAGGAAATTCATGATTATTTTCCACTTCATAATTGTTGCAGGTGACTAGTTTCGGGAAAGCATATCCCATCATCAGACCTAAAAAAATTGAAAAGATACTGCAGTTTATAACAACTATGAAAATAATTACAAAGGAAAATTTTAAAAAAAAGCACAAACTATTACCAAAGATAGCCTGTAGCAATGATTGAATTCCTTGAACTCACCCAAGATGTAATATATTTCCATAAGTATATCAATCTCCAGAAATTAAAATGAGAGTGTTACCTAGGTGAGCTATCAGCAACAACTGAAGATCGTGAACACAATCATATCTAAGGAATGGAATCATGAAGCTTCTAGGACATCATTTGTCCAGTTCGAACAAAAAGAACCAAGGAAAGAATCAGTGAACTAAGGATAAGAACAGAACAATATTATGATCTTAAGTTATATAGCTTTGTTGATGATTCATAGTTATTTAATGAAGGCTTAAGTTCGTAAATGAACATTTTTTTTTAATGCGTGAAAGAAGGAACCAAAGGCCACGAGCCTGCAACTGTTCCTTCCAAGAGAAAACAAAGTACAAGAAAGAGCCATATTCAAGATCCGATCATTTCGAGATGCCTGGACACACTGCGTTTGAAAGACTGGAAATCATAGGAAGCAGGAAATACAGACAGAGGGAGACAGTTCCAGAGCTGACCTGTTGCATAAGTGAAGGACTGGGAGTAACGGTTAACTCTTGCATTAGAGAGTTGGACAGAAAAGAGATGAGAGTTTGCTACTAGACGGGTGCTACGCGCCCGTCGTAGAGCTGGAGGGATACATGCAGACAGTTCAGAGGAGCAGTAACCATTGAAGTAGCGATAGAAAAGAGATAAAGATGCAACAGTGCGGCGAAGAGACAAAGGTTGAAGGAAGTCAGTGAGAGGAGGAGAGTTAATGAGACGAAAAGCCTTTGACTCCACTCTATTGAGAAGAGCTGTATGTGGGGAACCTCCCCACACATGAGAGTTGTACTCCACACAGGGGCGGATAAAACTCGTGTATAGAGTCAACAATTGTGCAGGGGTAAAGAAGGAACGGAGTCGGCTTAGAACATAGACTTTAAAAATAGCAATTCCATTCTCTCATTACTATTACGTAAAAATACTGAAATTATCCGTACTGCAAGTATGGCTCATATCGAAACAGTTCTTCCTAGTCTCTGACAAAGATGGGTTAGACAGTGGCAAAGATGTTCTATGAGACAAGCCCTTGTGTTCGGACACACGGATTTTGAGGTTCCTAATTGAATTTCCAATATATCTAGCTGTACACCTAGAGCAGGTGTATCATTATACTGTGCTCGAACACAGTGGCTTTGGTATATTATCTTTACATCGAAAAAATGAACCTACAGTAAAAAGGTTTACATGTACACATCTAAATGAGATAGAAGGGTAGACACAGTTCAGTATTTTCAAAAGCTGGTTTCTGATATTATAACTGACATGACCATAGAAGGGAAACCTAATATGCTGTATGTCTTTAGCTGGAGTTACTGCCTTCCTAGAACCACAAAATATGTGGTTTAAGAATTCTTCTACCATTCTAGGGAACAGCGTTGTAGGATAATTATTATTGGTGAAAAATTTACTCGCGAATTTAATTTCATCATGAAAAGATTTCCAGGTTAAACAAAGTGCATAGCTTTTATGAAGTACAGTCCTTACTGAATTCAGTTTATATATCTTATCTCTATCATTTGTACCTAACATATATAAACTGAATTCAGCAAGGACTTTACTACACAGATGCTATGCACTTTGTTTAGCCTGGAAATCTTTTCATAATGAAATTAATTTCCTTATTAAATTTTTCATTAATAATAAATATCCTACTATGTTGTTTCCTAGGATGGTAAAAGAATATTGAACCCAGATATTTTGTGGTTCTAGGAAGGCAGCAACTGCAGCTAAGAACATACGCTATACAGTATATTTTAGGTTTCCTTTCTATGATCACGTCAGTTACAATATTAGAAACCAGCTTTTGAAAGTATGGAAATGTGTCTGTCCTCATACTCATTACCCGTCCCCGCCCCGGAGGAGCTCAGGGTCGGGTATTGCTTTCACTCGGTTTGTCTGTTTGTCTGTCTGTCTCTTTGCCTGTTAACAACGTCATGCGAAAACTACGTGTGCGATTTTGACTAAAGTTACAGAGATGATGGACTATGACCTTCTGATCACCTGATTAAATTTGGGGCCAAATTGGGCCAGGGCCCAGGCTCTAGGCCCCGAAAATAGTTTAAAAATTCCTTTTTTCTCCAGACTCCTTTTAAATATGTCATATCGACGTGAAACCAAAACTAAATGTGCGTCTTTCAAATCTGCATCCTATAACATGCCTGCTTACATCAGTAAGTCAGCGGTAGGGGTGTCAATGCCAGGTGGGTCGGGCCTAGAATATCAACTGGGTATAAAATCGTTACCCGATTTATTTCAAGTTTGATGTGTGACGTCATTGACTAGATATCCTTTTGTGTATATACTTCAGCACTACAGTGACTACCGGAGACGGGTTTGCTGTGCCTTGGCGCCGTTTCTTGTTTATATTTGTATTTGCAAACCCATTTATTGTAGGTTCATTTTTTTCAATGTAAAGGTAAGATACCAAAGCCACTGTGTTTGAACATAGTATATTTAAACATCTGTTCTAGCTATATGGCTAGATATATTAGGAGTTCGATTAGGAACCTCACAATTCGTGTGTCCGAAAACAATGGCTTGTCGCATAGAACATCTTCTCCATTGTCTAACCCAACTGTATCAGAGATTAGGAATCATTGTTTCAATATGGGCCATACATGCAATGTAGATAATTTGAATATTATACATAGTAGCAATGACAGAAAAGAATTATTGAATTTTAGAGTCCAGGTACATTTACAAACTTAAGTCTTCATTAAATTACTATGAATCGTCAACAAAGTTACATACCTAAAGATTACAATATTGTTCTGTTGTTATGGAGTAGCTTTCTGATTTTTCATTGAATTTTTCCTTGGTTCTTTTCCTTCGAGCTGAGCTCCTGATTTCTTAGAAGCTTCATGATTCCATTTGTGATCACGATTTTCAGTCATTGCTGCTGGCACACCATCATAACACTCTCATTTTCATTCCTTGGGATTGAAATGCTTATGAAAATATTTTACATCTTGGATAAAGTCAAGAAATTCCGTAATTTTTACGGGAATCCTTTAGTAACATTTCTTGTTGGTATTTCTTTTTAGTTTCCCATGTAAATATCTTCACATTTGTTATAAACTGCAGTGAGTTTTAAAATGTTATTAGGTCTGACGATGGGATATCCTTTCCCGAAACTAGTCACCTGTTATTAATATGAATTGGAAAATCTTCATTCGCCTTATATGGCTCTATGCTATATATATATATATATATATATATATATATATATATATATATATATATATATATATATATATCATCCAATCCTACATTGCCCCATGAGGAGCGTAGGAGCCCGGGGCTAGGCAGTTGGTCCCGACATTGAATATGAGTGACCAGCTTCACTCATCTCTGAGTGGCATTACATGAGCAATCAACCGCAACCATCCTTTGGATATAAACCTTCACCGAGTCAATCCGATTAGAGCGCAATAATTACCCACTAAACCACCAGGCGAAAAAATTTGGTTATATGGTTACCACTTAGCGTAGTAAATGGTTTCCTGGTGTACAGGAAACCATTTGGCTTGTCATTCATTGTAGAGTCACCGACAGGCAGAAGGAAAAGGAATGAATGAAAGAAAGAAACACAGAGGAGGGAGTGTAAAGTTACCCGTAGGCAGAAGGACACGGAAAGAATGAAGGAAAGAAAGACAGAAGAGGATGGAAGGAAAGAGGGATGGAGGAGAGGAAAGGGCAGACACCCGACAGCAGCACTACATCGAGTGAGTGGGTGGTGAGCTCCCCCACCTACCACAAATATATATATATATATATATATATATATATAGAGAGAGAGAGAGAGAGAGAGAGAGAGAGAGAGAGAGAGAGAGATAGATAGATAGATAGATAGATAGATAAAGGACTGGGAGTAATGGTTAACTCATGCATTAGGGACTTGGACAGAAAATGGATGAGAGTTTGTAAGACGTGCCAAATGCCTCTCGTAGTGGTGGAGGGATGCAAGCAGACAGTCCAGAGGAAGTGACCATTGAAGTTGCGATAGAAAAGTGATAAAGATGAAACAGTGCGGCGATGAGACAGAGGTTGAAGGGAGCCAGTAAGACGAGGAGAGTTAATGAGATGAAAAGCCTTTGATTCCACCCAACTGAGAAGAGCTTTATGTGGGGGCCTCCCCACACATCAGAGTTGTACTCTACATAGGGGAGAATAAAGCCTGTGTATAAAGTCAACAACTGTGCAGGGGTAAAGAATATGCGGAGTCGGCTTTGTACATCTTATCTCTTGGAAGCAGATTTTACGAGATGTAATATGATCTTTCCAAGACAAAGTTCGAGAGAATGAAACCCCAGGTTTGTGAAGGGATGATGAAAAATTGAGCAGTATATTATTAAACAGTAGTGAGTACTCCTATGGAAGATTTTGTCGGGTTGATAGGTGTGAGAACTGAGTCTTTGATGCATTAAAAACAACAAAATTACTTTTTTCCCCCAGTCAGAGATACGAGCCAAGTCAGACATTACGTGTGCCATAGTCTCATCCCTTGTTTGTTGATGTAACTGCTGAGATACGCGTTGCGGGAACGTAATGGAAAGGTGAAGGGTGGAATCAACAGCGAATGAGTGTATATATATATATATATATATATATATATATATATATATATATATATATATATATATATATGCCAACGGCCATACCACGTTGAGTACACCGCTTCTCGTCCGATCAGAGAAGTTAAGCAAGATTGGGTCTGGTTAGTACTTGGATGGGTGACCGCCTGGGAACACCAGATGCTGTTGGCATAACGTTCTCCCTACGTGTCAAGTGGGGTTGATGGAGGATTAGTGCCCCTCCCTGTAAAACAATTAACTCTAAGCCCTTGGCCACCCCGTTTGGGATACATGGCGTCTGGCAATGAATGAATATATATATATATATATATATATATATATATATATATATATATATATATATATATATATATATATGTGTGTGTGTGTGTCAAGTGGGGTTGGTGGAGGATTAGTGCCCCTCCCTGTAAAACAATTAACTCTAAGCCCTTGTCCACCCCGTTTGGGATACATGATGTCTGGCTAAAAATATATATATATATATATATATTCATATATATATATTCATATATATATATTTATATATATATATACTGTATATTTATTTATAATATATATATATATATATATATATATATATATATATATATATATATATATATATATACTGTAGATTTATTTATAATATATATATATATATATATATATATATATATATATATATATATATATATATATATATATATATATATATATTTATATGTATTTATATGTATATATATATATATATATATTTATATATATATATATATATGTATATATATATATGTATATATATATATACGTAGCACCAGTCGAGCAGGGCAGTACTCCCGAGGTGGATGGAAAGCTGATGACAGGGAGTGCTGGATCTCCCGTTTCATCAGCCCTCAGGACTAGTTCCTGACCATCCCCCTTTGCTGAACTTTTTCAGTGTCTCAGTTACACAGAGAGTAGGCCAGCATGCTCTCCAGTACAAATTTCTCTATCTATCTTCACCAAACTACATGCACAGTACACACTACACTTCCTATCCAAAATTCACCAAAATGGCATCAATTCACCCAGCCTCGGAGTCCCCAGGGGGGGGGACCATAAATGCCCCCGCCATCTGCCCTCTCCCGGTGACGACTCGAGGTGCCTGGAACCACTGTCTGACTCTCTTCTTCTTCATTTCTGCAACATTCGCGGCCTTTCCTCTAACTTTCGCTCTGTTGAGCACCACCTCTCCTCCTCTAAACCTCACCTTCTTTTTCTAACGGAGACTCAGCTGTCTGAGGCAACTGACAGCAAACCCTTTTCTGTATCCTCCTACTTTCTCTATACTCATTTCAAAGCCAAAGGTGGCTGTTGTGTATACATACGCAACGACTTATCTTGCTCTCGTGTTCCTGAACTTGATTCTTCTGAATTCTCCACTCTCTGGCTTCGGCTTTCCTGTCATTCTCTGACTAAATATATCTGTGCTGTTTACTTATCCCCTAATTCTACTGACTATCAAAAATTCTTCGACTATCTTACTTCTACGATGGAACACATTCTGTCCATTTCTCCTTTCTCTGAAATCTCCATTCTTGGAGATTTCAACGTTCACCACCACCTTTGGCTCTCCTCTCCTTTCACGGATCCACCTGGTGAACAAGCCTACATCTTTTCTATCCTTAATGACCTAGAGCAGCTTGTACAGCACCCTACCCGTATCCCTGACCGCCTTGGAGAGAGCTCCAACATACTTGACCTCTTCCTCACAACTAATCCTTCTGCTTACTCTGTTAATCTTTTCTCTCCGTTGGGCTCCTCCGATCACAACCTTATTACCTTAACCTGTCCTATCGCTCCAGTACGGCCTGCGGACCCTCCAGGAAACGTCGTCTCTGGCATTTTGGAGCCGCGGACTGGGAGGCCCTCAGGCAGTACTTCTTTGATTTTCCCTGGAATGAT
>NC_136967.1:52597173-52714673 GCF_032717465.1 Coenobita brevimanus | reverse complement strand
TAGTCAGTCAGAACGCTGTCATCTTAAAAAGGGAAGCCAAATCCCCGATTATGCGCTTCGCACAAAATTCATCCAGCTAGCTTGGTCTTTTGCCAGTCCCTTAGCCTCACTGACTTCCATACCTCTCTTCGTCACACACTCATCTACCATATCCCTCCACCCTCTTCTTGGCCTACCTCGCCTTCTCCCTCATTCACATTTGCACAGATATACAGTAACTTTTTCACCACCAACTGGGGCATTTTCTCAAAATCCAAGTCTCATAGGCTACTTCTCTGTGGGTAAAGGGTATTTTCCACAGATGGAAAAAGGCCATCTACTTAAGCTGTACAAGGAAGAGGAGTCCTGAACTTTAAAAACAAGTTTTTAGTGCAAGGATGTACGGTATATTAAGAGACTCTCTCTCTCTCTCTCTCTCCAAATTGAAATTGGTAACATTTTGAGAAGATGTAGTTGCAAATACTAAGTTTCACATCATTAAAATACGTATTTTAATACACAACGCAAAAGTTGAAAATATTCCAAGAAGTTAAGGAGAAATGAATTCAAGGACTTGTATTAAAATACTGTCCATCTCTGCATTTAGATGTGCTTGTGGATACATCAATATCAACAACTATCAGAGGCTTTCCCCGTTCAATACTAACACAAAATATCTAACAAAAAATTCACTATTCGAACACCGTTATGCTGCCCCTCACAACACGACACACATACCTTATGCATTTCATTAACATAAAAATTGTACAATAACCTCGGCATCTTATCTCTTGTAGATCCCCGCTCGAAAGGTCGATTTCTTGCAGTCCACTGGGTTCACGTCAAGATAAACAGCAGCAGCAGCAACAACAACCTCAGATATCATGAATTTTTGGACTTATTCCAGATGTAATGGAAGGCTTCGTGTCAACTCTTCCTTAGCAATATATTTGGCTAATTACACCTTAACATTATTTTGTGTGCTGTTTATATCTTCTTATTGGTGTTGGAGAAACACTTCATCCCATGGTCTGATATAATCGGTTGGCTTCGATGGTCGGTTAATCAACTTCCCTCATTTTCTCTCTCCCAAGAAAGGAGGATGGTGGACTGCAAAAAAAAAAGGGAAACTTTAGCCTGAGGTCCATTGGGCTAATATCTGTATGAGCCAGGGGTTGCTTCTGCAGCTGCTGCCGCCTCCGCCCTGAAATAAAGTGTCGTATTCCAAGTGGGTTTAGAGATTTCGCATCGCCTCATACTTAAGCGATTTATTTTCTACAACACATGAATAACCTCTTATATGTTATTGATGCAAACTCTGTCGCTCTTAAAACCACAGCACCAGTGGCAGTGGCGGTGGAGGCGGCGACCACTGCTCTTGCTACTACTATCGCTTTAAGAACGATGTGAGTCGTCTGGAGGCTGTAACACTAACCTGACTGAAAAAATTCGAACATCGTACTGAGTCAAAATTTATGTAACAGAAAAGGCTGAGGATTTAAAAACTATATCATTTTCAGAGGAACTAGAGAGAAAGAGAGAGAGAGAGGGGGGGGGGATATTCCCTCCTCGCTTTCTCGCTCCAAGTGATTCATGTAGAGTTAACCGTAACTCCTAGTCCTTCATGTATGCAACAGAAACAGATCGACCCTAGAACTGTCTTCCACTGTCTATACTTCTTACTGCCTATAGTCTCCAGTCATTGAAAATCAGTATGTCCTGGCATTTCGAAACAAAGGGATCGTGAATTTGTCTCTCTGTTATCATGTTTTTTTTTTCCTTGGAGGAAACAATTTTGCGAGCGCCTGGCCTTTGGTTCCTTCTTTATTGCATAAAAAAAAAAAACTATAACGCTGAACGAAGCCAGGGTTGCATTCCAGGCGGCGCATAGAGCCTCATGGCACCTATTCCATAGCGATTCATTTCTTTTGTACTATTTTTAAACAGTTTCTTGTATGTTATTCATATCATTCCGCCACATATTTTGCATCAATAACATACAAGTGGACATGGAGAGGTAATGTGCAGAGTAAATCACCAACGATGAGGTGTTATGAAGTCTTCAAAAGAACTTAGAACACAGTCCCCAGACTCAGTCCATCTGGACCCCCCTCCCAAGCTCTGTTAAAGTCCTCCACACTCCCCGTCCCTCGCTGGTTCGTATCACGATATCAAAAAACCCTCGCAAACTAGGGTTTGTCCATCAACGATCGGGATGCCTGGAGTGTTTTTGTGTTTGTCTTTAGCGTGCCTCTTAGGTGGACTCTTTCAGCTGGATATATCTGTCGCCGTGATGGGACTTAAAGTGTTTGTTGTCAGCCATCCCCTCCAGGCTTTGAGCTCTCTTTGACAGTGGTGGAGCGCCGGCCTGGGATAAAGGCAGGAAAGTGAAGCTAAATGGCGGGTACGTCGTCTGTTTTTACCAGACGGAACTCGATCGCTCCCACAACTTGCATAATATTTTCCAAGAGCCTTTGACATGGAATAGAAATGAGTCTCCTACAGTAGGTTACTAATCAAATCGACCATTCATTCTGATCACATTTTTCCATCACCTGAGCTGAAAGAAGTTAGTGATCATTGTGAGATCTGAAACAACGCGATATAGCAGATTAAGGTCATTATATGAGAGATTCACACTTCATGCTCTCTTTAAGACTACTTTTCTCCTGTGTAACATCACTTATAAGGATATGACTGCTTCCAGTGAGTATGTTCTGTACCTGTTGCTTGACGCTTAAATACGATTACGGCCAACATTTTTGGGTTACAGTCCTCATCTTAGCAGACAATTTCTTTTCTTCATTAGAGTCCAGTTTACTTCTGAAAACTCTCCAAAGCTGGGTACAGTCATCTGATAATTTCAGAAATGAAATATAGGTTATAAAACGACAAAAGATAGTTTATCAGTATTCTTTATCTATCTATTTATCTGTCTCCTAACTTTGTTCTGTTACCAGGAACGCTACAGTAGTGAATGAAGGCATCTTTGTTGGTTCGTTTCCTGTACGCAGTGAATTTTGCTTGATCACTGGATCTAATAAATAATTAGAGTGTCAAAGAAATGTATTTTACCATAATTTTCTTCTTCCAACGTAAACTTTATCGTTTCACTTACATTATTTAGTTTAAGAAGTAAACTGTCAATATTGGTGATTCTGTGTGTAATGATGAGTACGTCATCAACATATCTGTACCACTTTGTACTTTCCGGCATTATTTTTTTGTAATGATCCGTTTCAAGCATTTCCATATGTAAGGACACCATCACTGGCATGAGTGCTGAGCCCATTGCCAGGCCCTCGTGTTGGCGATATTCCTCGTTGTTGAATCTGAGAGCACCACATTGTATACACATGGAATCGAGGATCCTTCAGTCGCCTCCTCTTACTGATAAATCCTCCTCACTGATAAGGTCTAACACTTTTTCCACCACATTTATCGCACCTTCCACCGGGACATTTGTGAATAGTGACCTCACATCAAGGCTCACCATCTTTTTTCTGCGAAAATTCACCTCCTGTAACCTTCCCTTCAGGTCAGAAGAATTTTTCAAGTGGGAATCGCTGATTTTCCCCAAGGCTGTGGAGAGTGGCTTAGCCAGACCTTTAGCTAGCCTGTGAGGAGCACCTCCAATGGCTGAGATGATGGGTCTCAGAGGATTCCCAGGCTTGTGTGTTTTTGGTGAGCCTCTCATGGTAGGGATCTTCGGTGTCTCCTCTAGTTGGTGTAGTAGCGTCTTCTCCTTCTCCGTTCAGTTGAGAATCGTTCTGGCTTCTTTGTTGAACTTTCTTGATTCCATATCCCCTTGTCCAGGCCTTGCTTTGCTGTAGGTGTTGGCATCTGACAACAGGGCTTCCATCTTCTCCACGTAGTCAGGAATAAACTTCTGTCTCAGACTCGTGTTTCTCTACACCACTCAAATACATCTGTCATAATGTCTCAACAAGAAATTAATAACATAAATTTGATCTTGCAATCGGATCCTCGTTTACCCGACTGCTTGATCGTGTTTTATTTGAATATGTTTATTTGTAACACACTTTTGCAACATTTTTATACATTAATCCTGCATATCTTTAATTTTTTAGCGATGATGACTATGTTGAGAATCAAAACGTTGAAGTAAAAAAATCCTACAGAGCTTGCTTGTTGCTCTACTAGAATATATTTTATGTGTATGAATGTGTATTGATATCCTGTCTGTTTGTCAGTTTTTATGTACAGTATACATATACGTATGTATATATGTATGTATGTATGTATATGAAGGTGGGTAGGTAAATAGGAAAGTCTACATGTTTTTGTGAAGGTATTTTTCCTTGTGTTTGTGTGTGTTTCCATATGAATATTGTTTGGTAGTTAGGGAGGCCAATTGCTAGGTAGATAGGCAATCAGTAAGGAAGGTACCGGTATGTAATTACGTATACATGTGAGAAGGAGGAATATTAGCATCCTTGATATTAGAAGGTTTGTGTGCCATCTTTTACACTTAGAAAGATCACTGAGTGTCGGGGATCAGACCGACTAAGCTGTGTAAACACAAATTAAATGTGTATATTACCGTCTTGACGAAAGTAATAAGTGTCAGCTCACCTGTTGCATTGTGTTGTACCCTCTCTCACACATTAATTTTCCCAGGTGAGGCATACATCCATTAGTTTTTTTCTTTGGCCATGATGAGTGAATATTTGTTAGCTTACACATTGTCATATGTAGGCTGTTATGAAATGCAGAGTTTCGGTACGTTACTTGCTACAATTTCTGGCATTTGGTGCCTAATGTTTCATCTGAGAATAGTATTAACATGTCATGTTAGATAAAGACGAATATAGGCTAAGGTAGGTGACTGACAACGAAAGAGGCAACTACAACATTCCTGTGCCTGTATTCACAAATAATTTATGACTGACTGACTGCCGTAACTTAAGCTTACCTTTGCAAGAAGAGTAAGAGACATGAAAGTTTCCGTGTTTCCCTTTCCATGTCTTTCTATCAAGTTAAATACCTTGCAATAATTTTCTTGTCGCAAATAACAACACTCTTCTTTGTAAGAGTAACAGCAGATCCGGAAATACTTTGCACTTTCCTTTCCTTGCCTCGTACAAAAACAAATCATGGTCATACCTGTGAATCCATCTTAAGTTTGTTCGTGGATCGTTACCCAGACTTAAACCCATTACTTTGCTGCAACTTTCCTGGCTTCTCTTATTTCCAGTCCATTTCTTTTCATATCATACTGAGATTTGAGAGTCATGATACAGGTGAGTAAAATCTTGCAGTTGCATCTAAAATGAAACCACAATACGGAGCAAGAGTCTCAGTGGAATATATTGCAATAGGCTATAACCCACAGAGACCTGTTAGTTATCTCTAAAAAGAAACATAATCATTTGGAAGTAGGATCAGTATAAATGGAACATTATCTGGTCTTGTTTTGTCAAGCACTTCACCTCGCTGTCTGGCGAAAGCTACCGCACAGCTAATTTACATGATACGTACGAGTATTTTATTTAGATTGGACTGCTTCAGTTCCAACACATTTGTCACTGAAATAAAAATATCCAGTGGCAAAAAAGCAAAAAAAAAAAAAAAAAAAGTTATCGTATTGAAGAGATCCCTCCAAAGCTAAATTAAACGTCTTGAGACATTAAAAATCAAGAGCGAGAACTAAAAGAATATATCGCGCGCCGAAATTTGACCTTGATCCCTGACCTTGAAATATTGTCATTTGCACCAGAATTAAATCACTTCTTCCAACTCACATTTTAATCTAAACTGGACCAGCCATTCCTAGGATAACGCTTCACCCTAAACTTTTACTTTGCCTATGCCTTTGACTTGTGATTTATCTGTATCAGTATCGTCATTCTTCATCCTTGATCCACACACAATGTATGTGCAGATTTTGTTAAAACCGGACCAGGTTTATATATATATATATATATATATATATATATATATATATATATATATATATATATATATATATATATATATATATATATATATATATTTCATATATATATATATATATATATATATATATATATATATATATATATATATTACAGGGAATTTATTTAACCAGTGATTTCATGAAATGAGTAGGGAATTCGTGAAATGAATTTAATATGGGTTGTTTACGGGTAGGTTAATTTAGGCTGCGGTTAGGTTAGGCTGGGATAATCTAGGTTAAGTTTAGGTTAAGTAAGGCTAGGTTAGTTGGGATAGGTTAGGTTAGGTAAATTTACATGAACACTTAACATAACTTTGCATTCAAATTAAATAACCTAACCTAACCTATCCTAACTTACCAGGCCTAACCTAATCTAAACTTAACCTAGATTATTCAACCTAACCTAACCATAGCCCAACTTAACCTAACCTTAAACAACCCACCCTAATTTAAAATCATTTTACGAAACCCAAGGGATTTCACAAATTCACTGGTTACACAAATTCCCTCTAACATATATATATATATATATATATATATATATATATATATATATATATATATATATAGTATATTGAAAGAGAATGGAAAGTTAAAAAGCGACTTACGGTTTATAGACAAATGCCTAGAATTCAACAGAAATAATCAGTACTAAATGCTTATTCGGTCTGGACAAGGTATACCAATGTGACACCCGTTTGTACCAGCATCTCCACAACTGGAGCCTGGAACATAAATCTGGACACTTGTTGCGGCTACACACACCATCCATTAATATCCCAGTCGGTACTCCACTTCTGTTATAAGAGCGTGACTAATACCGACTGTCATTCCTATACCAGCCGGTCCTGCTCGAATATATCTGCCTCCTGTATCAGCTTCTTGCAAACCAATTGCAATAAGGGCTTGAACTGGACGCCCTTCCGCGGTGGCATCGATGCATTCTATTGTAGGCCATGCCAAGACGCACAGACATCCATCATTTCACTCCCTTTCTTCGAAAGTACCAACAGAAGGGCATCGTCAAACTGCAGTCCACTGTGTTTACTTTCAGATGAGCCTGGGGATCCAACAACAATCACAACAACAACAACGATGAAAGCTTTTTCCCTTTCAGTACCAAAACAAAATACAGAACTGTATTTTGTACTGTAATGCAGCCCCCTACCCATGATTTACCTTGTGCACTTAACTATCATGACAATATAATAACCTCTACAAACTATCTCTGGGAGACCCCGGTTCAGGAGGTCGGTGTCCTGCAGCACTCCTGGTTCACATCTAGATGCAACGACAACGACGATGACAAGAATAACAACAACGTGGCAACAACGACTTAAATAGAAACAGCAGGAGCAGCAGCAACAACAACAACAATAACCATAGCTGCCATGTGTCTGTGATCCATATTTTTAAGTATACGCATCTCTTCCTTAGTAATATGTTTTGCAGATAAATCATAACATTCGCTTGTTACGATCGAGCGAGCAAGCTTAGTGAAGTGATGTTTACCTTCAGCTGAGAAATGAGCAGCCTGACACCACCCGGCCCGGCTCGACCATGATCTAAATAGGGGAGGTCAGCCAGACAGCGCACCGCGTGAGCCTGCGTGACATCACATCAGCCCTCTGGCGAACGGGTTCAGCCTGTCCCATTCTGCACTCTCTCCGTGCTCTTGTCGGTTAGCATTCTGGTCACTGCACCACAAGACGGGTCACGAGACGTTCAGAGTAAATAAAACGTGTTTGTGCCCCCAGTGCCAAGCAACTGTGCAATCAGTGGCTGTCCAAGCCATTAACGGAAAACCAAGGACTCTGGTGTAGCGTATTTCCGACTTCCCAAAGAAAAAATATATAGAGACCCTTTCGTCTGCATTCAGAAAATCAGATGTTAATTTACCTGATGATATTTGTGCTTTTTTTTGCCAAACTTTGAACATATTTTAAGATCAGATCCCTTAACAAGCTGATAGCAATCGAAAAAACAAATAAACAAACAAGCAGGTCAGCTGTCAGGACTCGATACTATAATAATACAAATCATAATAGATAGGAACATAATGTGTAGTCTTAAAAGCAACATGATAGTCAAGCTAGGTGTGGGAAAGGAAATGTGTTTGCAAGATTACAGTAAAGGAATGCCAGATGAACACCAGAAATGCTACATACACACAGACACACACAAGCTTCTAGAACCCGCACATACGTCCAGTACACGTGACACAAGCTCTCCTACACAAGAGGAATTAGACAGGCAGAAGGAAGTTAGCGGCAGGGGCGAGAGTTTGTAATGAGAGAAAGAGAGAGAGAGAGAGAGAGAGAGAGAGAGAGAGAAGAGAGTCTACCGAGATAGTCTGGGAGGTAAGAGCGGGACTCTGTACTTCACTTGTGTGTGAGAGACTTTATTAAATCTTTTCAAGACAATAAAATTATAAATAGTCCCATACTTATCTTTATCTCTCCTGTCATTGCATGACAAAGGGAACTAAGATTATCTACTTACAAACCTACTCACGTATAATAACAGCTCGTCTACGAGTACAATATATCCGTAACTGATCTACAAAACCCACTATAAGTAGCTACGAAGTTACTACACACCGATTAGGAAGAAAATGAAATTGAACATAGTAACAGAGAGAGAGAGAGAGAGAGAGAGAGAGAGGGAGAGAGAGAATGAATATTATATAAACCATCAATGATGATTGTATTTTTCCACACTAATAAATGATGGAAATTATATTGATCTCTTCATTTATCCGTTTAATAGCCATCATAAACGTTGCTCACGTTATTATATACGTATGTATATGTGTGTGTGTGTGTGTGTGTGTGTGTAATTGTATATATATATATATATATATATATATATATATATATATATATATATATATATATATATATATATATATATATATATATATATATATACATACAGTATTTATCTATTTATATAGATAAATAGATAGATAGATAAATGAGTGTGAATGTGATCTAATGTGTATTTGTGTGTGGAGGTTTTTATTTTATTTTATTTTCCTTAGTCGTATTGCTACCCCACCTTGGTGGGAAGGTGCGATTAAGTATAAAACAAAAAATATAGCTAGATAGATAGGAGATGCATAAATTAAGTCCTGTTGTGAACTGTTACAGGCGGACGATAATGCGATTTATTGACGTATTGACTATGGTTATGGTAAATGGTTATAAAGACATAAAATATACTGTTGAAGAGATGAAGCTATGAACAATGCAGTGTCGTCGAATCTCAGATAGCGCGTCCAGGCCGACACCAGCCCTTGAGAGCAAGGATTGGGAAGGCAGTGGGGCGCTTGTGACGTCATGCAGGCGGGGATTCCCCACTGTCTGGCTGACCCAAGGCCTTCTAAAATTAGAAAGGCCTTGGCTGACCTCCCCTACTTATATCATGGGCCCGACACGACATGGCCCGACCACGATCGTTTTCAGAGGCTAATAACTTTTCGCCTAAGTAAGATAGAGAAGAGATTCTTTCTTTAATAAATGTTGTTTTTAGGTATACAGTATATTTACTCATGAGACCAAAGACACCCCTTGAACCAAAGGAATGTGCCGAGGGCTTCAATTGACATGCTCAGCTATGAAATCGATTTAAAATTCAAAGCACTATGAAAGTGACACATGCGAGACACGAGTTGTTTTTCACTTTCATTCTGAATGTTGATTGCGCACGCGCGCTTGTGTGTGTGTGTGTGTGTGTGTGTGTGTGTGTGTGTGTGTGTGTGTGTGTGTGTGTGTGTGTGTGTGTGTGTGTGTGTGTGTGTGTGAAAAAGAGAACACGTGAGAAAGTAAATATTTTAGCTCAATTATTGTTCTGTTATTGCTCAATTACCCTATCAGAACTGTAGGTAGCTTACACCAAGATGAAAGTACGATGATGGGCTTATGTACAAAAGCTCACTCGCTCGTCAAGCGCTCACAAGGTATACTAATTATATCATATAAATCGTGGTGGAGCGGGACGCCTTTCTGTGGTGGGACCGATATAACAGGGTAGCTTCTGTGCCCGATTTTGTACACGTCCTTTATTTTCCCAATGCCCTGAAAGCTTGGTGGTGGATTGCAGTATAAGGACAACTTTAACCAGCAGTTCACTGGGTTCATATATATATATATATATATATATATATATATATATATATATATATATATATATATATATATATATATATATATATATATATATATATATATATATATATATATATATATATATATATATATGTGTGTGTGTGTGTGTGTGTGTGTGTGAACCTGAGATTGCAAATACTACTGATAATGCAATCGTTTTAACCCATTGCCTCCCAGAGTTTCTGTGCGAGGGATTTTGCTGGAAGGGTGCTAGGCGTACCACCCTCCGCCTCTCGGCTCATAGTCGCGAAGCTCATAGGTCCCCTCCCCGGGGTTCCCTTCTTTATTAAATTTTGAAATTGCCCAGTTCCGTCCTATATTGAGGACACTGGGCACTAATGGGTTAATATCGACCTAGTTTGCTTCAGTAACAAAGAAGAGGGTACTGAAGTATAATGTGTACACTAATTTGCTGAGGAGGAGATATGTGGAAATCTCTACAGCCACTTGGAGTAGAAAGCTTGTTTCACGAAGTGGGTATGTTTCCCACAGCATTGACGAATGTATTTCTGCTTTACGGTATATTTATGTAATTTTGTCACTAATGTAACGGCGTGTTTTAGAATATATCGGCTGCAAACACATCTTTTTATTCAGTAGAGAATAGAATTTTCGAACTGAACTAGCGAGAATTTGGATTGTGTATTATTTTTTTTTTTAATTTTCTTTACATTTGCTCATACTGTCATTTTCACCATAAACAGACGACTTTATTAAGACCAGGAGAAACACTTCGAATTAGGGTAGTTAGATATAGCCTTCATTAACCCCTTCGATAATAGTGTCGATTGGTAGCACCAAAATAAGCACCAAACAAAGGGTTTAAGTAGTCTAGAGAGAAGCCAGGGAGGCCGGTCAAACTGCAGGGAGCCGCCCTTTCTTCCTTTATTGCAACACATGAATAGATGAGTATATTATTAAATGTTTTATTGCCAAGACTTCTTGCTAACACTTGACGAAAACGTTTGCCTTAGGAGAGCACCCTTATAATTAAGGCATTATTGAAGACTTTGCCCAATCATTCCAGCATTTTTTTTTTTTTTACTGTATTCTCATCAATATCCAAGCAATTTAGTTCAGCTCAGAAAAGAAAGCTCTTAGTAAATGGTTTATAAACAATGCCTATCAAAATCTTCACGAGGAGGGAACTTAGTTTAGATGAATAAAAATCGCCCAGCATTAGCAACACTAAAATGTAAAAGACGTCACAGTACACAGGGGGATCTTGGAGACTGCCATTAACCGCATCACTACCAGACGTCTACCCGTAGCTTAAGAACATCATCTGCGGGGAGGATAAAGGAAAAAAGAAAAAGATCTTGTGTCCCACAGACCTACAATCCATTATATTTATTGTGCCCGGCAATACCAAATGGAATCGATCTCGATTTTGGCTTCCATTTTTAGAGTAATTTAGAAAAAAAAAAATAGATTCTATGGTTTTGAAAAATAGGTCTCTTTTCATCTAGAATATATAATAATTTTGTTAAATTGTATTTCCCAGACGCACGCTCATCTCAATTAAAATTTTTTCCGAGTCATGATATAGTTTACTTGTAGTAGTTCCCTCTTTATATAATTTTTCGAGCGGTTTTATAATGTTCTCATTTACTCCTTGTTCCTGTAATGATTTTGTAATTCATATGTGATCCACTGAGTCGAAAGTTTACTCATAATCAAGTAAATCTAAGCACAATGGTTTATTATATTCTGAAGTTTTCTTAATTAGCTGATTCATTGTGTATAGATCATCAGTAGTCAAACATCCCCTTCGGAATCCTGCCTGCTCATGAGGTTGGTTTTCTTCCAAATATGTTATTATTCTGTTCAAAAGAACTTTAGTGATGAGTCCGTAAGTAAATGGTAATAAGCTAATGGGTCGATAGTAAGATCTTTTGTGTCGTCTTTCTTGTAGAGAAAAATAACCATTGCTTTAAACCATATCATGGGAATTTTCTTCTTTATACACTGAGTAAATAAGTGGGCGAGTCTGTTTTGTACTTATACTCCTGCATCCTACAGTAAATTTGTTACTATTCCATTTTCTCCAGGGGACTTCCTTCTTTTAATGGTTTTAAGAGAAATCTTCACTTCGTCTGGTATTACCTCTGGTATTTCACCCTAACTCATTATGAAAAGTGGTTTGGAAATTACGTTGCCCTTTTTGGAGAGATGCACTCCACTCAGTGCCCGTGTAGTTAGTATCTGTAACATTTATGACCGTGCTATTCGTATCTGCTATAATGAAGTCGATTTCATTGATTCTCCAATTGGACTTCTCCAGGTCCATTTTCTCTCTATTCTTTTGTGAAAGAATGTGTTCATTATTCTGAAGTTGTACTTTTCAGAAAAATTTACCACAATTTCTCCTTTGCCATTCCTTTCTCTCACTCCATATTTTATCAGACATGCTTCTCCATTTTTCGATTTGCCAACTTTTAAACTGAAGTTCCCCATGAGTAAAGTATATAAATGATCTTTTCTTCTATTAAATGGGAGATGTCGTGATAGAATGACTATATATATCTATATCTATATCTATCTATCTATATAGATATATAGGTAGATAGATAGAGAGAGAGAGAGAGAGAGAGAGAGAGAGAGAGAGAGAGAGAGAGAGAGAGAGAGAGATAATAGATTTATATATTCATATATAGATAGATAGATAGATAGATAGACAGATATAGATATATATAGATATATTTCTATCACACCGTCACCCCCCATACTATCTATACTTGGGGTAAAGAGGACCTAGGATATTAGTTACACTCCCTTGGAAATTGGTTACACTCCCTTCCATGCCATTCTCTCTCTCTCTCTCTCTCACACACACACACACACACACACACACACACACACACACACACACACACACAACACACACACACACACACACACACACACACACACACACACACACACACACACAACTTACTACACCTTTCCCTAGCCATTCTCTTCCTCTATACGTCCTTCTGTTTTTGGGTCTTCTTTTTCCTCTCCCACTTCCTCCTCCTCCTCCTCCTCCTCTTTTTTTTTTTTCTCTCTCTCTTTCATAATCATCATTATCATCATCTTCATTATCATCATCATCATCATCATCATCATCATCATCATCATATCATCATCATCATCATCATCATATTCTTCTTCTTCTCCTTCTATTTCTGCTAAATTATTATCACCATCATAGTCCTAATTTTCCTCTCTCTTCCTTCCTCCTCTTCTTTCACACCCAGCCAGACATACTTGAGCTACACACATTTCTTATTTTCAGTCTCCAGATCCCTACTGACTATTTTCCTTTTGTTGTATTTATTCAGCCTCCTTGTTTTTCTTTCACACCTCGTTTTCTCATGCGTTTCATCCTTCTTCGCCGACTTTCGTTTTGATCTTCCTTATTATCCTTATTATTCTACTTTCTCTCTTCAACTCCTACTGATTCTCGTCTTCATTCTCTGGTTCTTGTTCCTTTTCATCCTTTTTATGTTTCCTTCTCCTTCGTTTGATCCTCGACTTATTCTTCTTCAAAATATGCTTCTTGTACTACTCGTCTTACTTCTTTGACTGCTTTTGTCTTTAGTCCCTATACTCTTCTTCATCGGATAATCTTCTTTCTCCTCGTTCTCCTCTTTCTTCTCTACATTATTTATACATAAAATTGTGCATCTTCCCTTCTGTCCGTTGTGCTCACACCACTGCATACTTGTTGCTTACTACTACCATACTATCTTTTCTTTTCCCATTTCTTCTTCCTCTTCCTACTATTTACACCCTATTAATCCCTCTCTCTTTCTTCATCTTCTTGCTACTTTGACTTTTTCTTCCTTCATTTGCACTTCCGCTTTCCTTACCCCTTCTCTTCCTTCTTCTGTCCTGCACTCCTGCGTCTGTTGGATTTAGTCGTCATTTTTTACGGGAAATTGGTTAGCGTACCCCTGCTTGCCAGAAAACTAGTCGCTAGCCAGCGTTCTTGTTGCCATCGTCTTGCTTTCCTTCTCCGTTTTTTATTTGTTGCCCCTCTTCCTCTTATTCTTATGCTCATAATCTTCCCGCCCCTCTCTTCTCCTCCTCCTCCTCTTCTCTTCATTCTTTCCATTCTCCTCGTCATCCTCACACACATGAGAATTTCTTGCTTACTTTCTTCTTCCTCTGTCCGTGTCTTTTCCCTTCTTCTTCTTCTTCCATTTGCTTCTTCTGATCTTTTTCCTGATCATGTTTTTCAGCCCCTTTCTCCTCCTACTCTCTTCTCCTTCCCCCACTTTGCTCTTCCTCCATCTTCCACTGTCAGTGTCTCCCTTTTCTTCTTCTTCCACTTGCCTCTTCTGCCTTTTTTTCTGGACATGTTTTTCATCCCCTTCTCTTCCTCTTCTACCCTCCTCCCACTTTGTTCCATTTTCATCTTCCTCTTATGGTTCAATAGTAGTCGTACCCTTCTTTTCTTTTTACTTTCCTTCCTCCCTCTCATTTTGCCCCTCTTCTTCTTCTTCTTCTTCTTCTTTCTACTTATCTGTTTCTCCTTTTCTTGATGTCCTCACAGCAAAGCCACACCTTGCTTGGGCCGTGAGTTCTATTTACAAGCAAAATATTCTGCTGTCAGTAGGCAGACACGTAGGTTAGGTGGAGTGAGGTAAGATGAAATTAGGCGAGGTGATATAGATTGATCTGAGATGAGCTGAGGTTCGATGGGGTAAGGCGCAGTGTGGTGACGTGATGTGAGGTTCAAATTAAGTATGTGAGATGAGGTGAGGTGCAGTGAGGTTCGGTTACTTCAGACGTTGTTCGGGGTTGTTAGGTTGGACTGAATTACGTTAGATTAGGTACGATTATTTGACGTTAAAATGGGATAGAATGGGTTAGATAGGGATAGGATGGTTAAGTGAGGTTAGAAAGAAATATCACCTCCAGATAAAAGCTAAATCCTAATTTCTTCCTATCTATCTATCTATCTATCTATCTATCTGTGTCTGTCTCTGTCTCTGTCTGTCTGTCTGTCTATCAACACAGACACACATACACACACACGCAGATGCATATCAACCTTCTTGTTGAAGGTTTAGATAAATATCTATCAACTGTACTGGGATCATTAAGGTAGAAAATTTTTTGCTAAGCGCCAGTTTCCTACAGGGCACGACCCGCAATAGTCAAATTCAGATGCAGGTCCCCATGTTCCCTCTTGCACTACTTGGTGACCATAGGCAAGGGGGAAACGACCTGAGTCTGAAAGTCCAGCCGGCCTGGCAGAGGAACTCTAATTCTTCCAGCTGCGACCTGGATGCCCTAAGCAGTGAATCACCGGCTCTCTAACTGATAAAAGAAAACAAATTTAGTCCAAGTGTTTACAGATGCAACGACAAGGGTAAGTACTGGAGACAAGGGAGACGACATTGAGTATACCAGCTTAGGGATGGGAGAGTGTACCAGTCAGGTGGCTTGAACACGGAGATCGCGAAGAAGGTGGATAGTATATATGACTGGGAGGGACAGGGGACGAAATGAGGGAGTACAAAGGAGGGGGAGAGACTGTCACGAGTCGGCTAGTGACATTGGCTTTTGTGGGAAACCACGAACTCAAGTGGAATCCCAGTTTATCGTTCAGTAACCGCTCATTCGGACGGAAGCCTTGTCAAATAAATTTTTCATTGTCATACGTGATCGTCTTTGTGTGAGACATTAGCACTTCTGCTGAGCGATTTGTTTTGGGCACGTTTCGCTCACTCAACCGTTAAAAAAATGCAGCCTAGCGCTCCCCTTTTCTTTCCCATGAGTTACTCAGTCCAGTGTTTGATGTGACGGAGTGAGGTTCTGTGCTCCAGAAGTGAGAGGTCAACCCAGGCTCCACTAGACTACAGTTCTCCAAACTCCCACCCTTCGTTGGTGATACACGGCATTCATTGACCAGTATTTCTTTTCGTTTTCCTAGACTTAAGAGTTTAGTTAAGGTGTTTTTCCTAGGCGTAAGAATTTAGCTCTTGAGTGAGTGAGTGCGATCTCATTAATTTGATTTTGAAATGTAACGTTAAATTTATTTTGTAATCAATAAATTTAACAGTTCTTTTTCTTGAGCTTAATGTAATGTAAACTTGTGTTTCATTTTTCCGCAATTAAGCTTATTTCTCTTACAGCTCCTAGCTTGCATAAACGTTTGCTATTCATAACTGGTACTTAGGCCAGTCTTGTGTATTAAGCTTAAAATCCGTTGTGCCTCCTAGGACTTAAGCATCAGCAAGAACCTGATACTATTATTAGTATTAGTTATTTATTGTCAGGAGTGAAGTAACTTTCTCCAGAGGCTAACAGTACTAATAAACAGCAATTGAGTAATTAGTCTCTGCTGTGTACTGTTGAGAAAGTTTATAAATTCTCGTTCTTAGAGAATCGTGCGAAGCAAGCCAGCGTAAAGTAATCATTGCTTGATGTAGCAAGACAATCATTGTCCCTGCTCTTCAATATTATTGAACACATTTAAATAATATTAGCATTTATTTTAAAAACCCCGTGACAAAGACATAGAATAAGGTAAAGACAAGGTGAAATTGTGTAACAGGCAGTGAGTAACTGACTTGCATACTTTACGAGTGTAAAGTGGTTGAGAGGAGAAAGAAAGCTATCCCATGAACAAGATCATATCGTCATTTACCCACAATTGATTTTTCCCAGTGAAGTGATAATCATATCCCAATACAGCAACAAAAATACCATAGTAAATATATCTTCTTGTGAAAAATTGACTACAAGTTAAAACAAAGTTTTCGTTACAGGAAGAAGAGATGTGAGAAATATTTGCATTACTTTTGTGTGTTTCCAACAAAAGCTTTTTTTTTTTTTTTTTTTTTAATCGGCGATTTACTACGATAAGATGGATCGATGATTTGGGGAAAAAATGGAATATTGGGTTTCATTCAAAGTATTTTTGAAGATGTTTCAACACATCTACCTTAACATTATATTCCGTGCATTATAGCTTAATATCTTGTAGGTTAGAAACGGGAACTATGTCTATATTAAAATGACGTAATGACATACAAAGGAATGTTAAGGTGTAATCTGTAAAATCATTTGATAAGGAAGAGGTGCTACAAAGCCTCATACACCACCTGAAATGCGACCGCCGGACAGAAGGGGTCATCGTGTGGTGTGGATAGTAGCGATGAACCGATACCAAAATTTTGACCGATACCGATACTACTACCGATACCGATACCAGTGCATTGGAGACCAATCTATTAGGCTGTTGACCATACTCGTGCGACTTTCTTTTTTTCAAGTTTGTCATTAAACTACTACGCATCATGTACTGAAAATAATATGATACTAAATAATTGCATATTACCAAGAAATTATTTTTCGTTCCTATAAAACATCGAAATTCTGTTTAACAAAATAACTTCCAGTGAGTGATATGCTACACACTAAATTCCTTTTAAGTATCGGTAGTATCGGCAGCTAATCAGCTGATACCGATTCCGATACCGATACTCTAAAAATGGGCCGATACCACCGATACCGATACCGATACATCGGTATTTCTCTAGTGGATAGAAAGGGACATATATGGTAGCGACAGGCTGGTGGTGTGGACAGAATACGATGCTCTGATCATGGGGTCAAAATAAACTATGGACAGATAAGGATGCACACAGAATAGAGTGACCAAGTGCTCGAGTGGCCAGCGTCATTTGGCCATCACGGCACCAAATGGCCACTACCACTGGCCACAGCTCCTTCGGTCGTATCCTGGTGGCTGCATCCTCTGCTCCTGACAGTTATGTCCTCTTATAAAGTCCAGCGGTAGAAGTGTCTTGCAGAATATTTTACCATATTGGTTATGAGTGCCAAAATTTCGAATCTGTATTGATTTCAGACTCAGTCCCTTATACTTGCTGGACGAGAAGGTGCCTTAGAACCTGTTCCTTACTATACTGCATTATTTCTTTACACTGTACTTGTATTGTACGGTCGTGACTTCGTGTATTTTTTTTATGCAATCTATACTGAGGTAAATGAGAGAGAGGTATGTGAGCTGGGAGCAGGGCAGTGAAATGGCATGGGACTAGGCAACATGGAAGCATTTTGTTTGTGGCCACCCCTTAACGCTTCTGGCTATAGATATAGACATATTGACCTTGGGCCGTATTCTTGTTGACTTAATAATGATCGTTACTCCTCGTCCTTAACAATTTACAGTACTTCATCTAATACGCTATAATATCTACAGATTCGTTACTGCTACAAATAAAGTCGATTTAGAAATCATAAATAATCTACAAGAGAAAGAAAGCGTAGCCTACTATTCTATGCAAAATAAATCAGTAAGATGCATACGACTTCATGGTCTGCTGCTATTTACGCTCAGTCATTGTATGGTGAAAATACGAGATATTTCCTTAGAGAATAAGTCACCTATTTACGATATGAAGAAGTAAATTCCCAGTTAGTCGTAAAAACGCTACGTAAAAATGATTTTACAAAGTCTGGAATACACACCGGCTATCACTTGTGTGCATTACTTTGTTTACCAATTTCTTGCCTTGTCTGGATTCTGCTTCACCCCATCTATGTAGGATTTAAAGTTAGTGTATTGATAGTTATAAATGTGTGTGTGTGTGTGTGTGTGTGTGTGTGTGTGTGTGTGTGTGTGTGTGTGTGTGTATGTATGTGTGTGTGTGTGTGTGTGTGTGTGTGTGTGTGTGTGTGTGTGTGTGAATGCAAATACTATGACTACTGTATGTGTAGAACAAAATTTAGTGGTGGTAAATAACTTGAAATATGGTGAAAAACATTATAAGAGCAATCTGACGTATAGGAAACGTAATGAATGGATTTCCGAAGTAGATGTGTGTATTGCTTCTACCAAAATTTTAAATTGCATTCAAAGTTTCACTGTGAATAATGATCTTGATCTTCCATCGGATCACGCCCCAATAGCAGTTGCTCTGTCCCCCCCTGTGGTGGATAGGGTGTGTCTTGGTGTGCGGGCGGGTTCGCTTGGTGATCATGCAGTTTTGTATTCAGGTTGTAAGAAGAAGAAATCTCGGTTAAAACGTCCTATAAAGTTTTGTGATGTTCACATCGAAAACTTTATTGGGGAACTTTCTCGATTCGATATTCCCCAGTTTGATCCTGACACTGATACTAATGTGAGCCAAATGGCAGACATATTGTACAGGTGTGCTAGTGCTAGTCGGTGTGCTCAGGTGACTGTGCCAGAGGATGTCACAGTGAGCAGGTGGGAGAGACTCTTAAATGATATGGATGACAGGCGTATGTGGAAAGCTATAGACTGGCGTGGGGAGTATAGAGATGATAGTGATGATTCTGACGGTAATAAAAAACCCACAGATGAGGATTTCAAAACCTTTTTTGAGGAAGTATAAAACCCACATGATGCTGAACCTATAATACCTACTGAGTTTGATACAAATGTAACCATACCAGTTCTTGATGATGACTTAGAATTTGATGAGGTTGTGCGGGAAATACATAGATTAAAGGAAGAGAAAGCGTGTGGGCCCGATGGGATAAGCCCAAGAATTATAAAGTTTTTACCAGACTTGTGGATACACTTTATATTAGCGTTGTTTAATGCAGTCGTTTCCTCTGGCTCTTATCCCACATCCCGGCAGTTGGCCCGTATGGTCACGATATTTAAGAAAGGTAACAGATCATTACCCAAGAATTACCGTGGTATAAATATAATAAATTGTTTGGCAAAGCTGTATGACATGGTGCTATCAACTCGGTTAATTATGTGGTTTGTTCCGTATCGGGAGCAGGCAGGGAGTCAGGAAGGCCGGGGCTGCATTGAACATGTTGTGACACTTAGACTGTTAACTGATTTGGCCCACAGGAGAAAGCATAAGTTATTTGTTTGCTTTGTCGATTTTTCAATGGCATACGACCGGGTCCCTCGCGCCAAATTGTTTCGCATGTTACGTGAGTTGGGGTGCGGGTCGCGAATGTTAGCGGCGCTGGTGGCGATATACGGGGTTACTTTGAGCATTACTGGGACAGCCATTGTAACATCCAGGATCGGCGTCAGACAGGGGTCCCCAACATCTTGTTTTATTATTTATCATTTTTGTAAACAGCATGATTAAGTTGATAAAGTCCAATTATGGGCCAGATGGTTTTTTACAGTGGCTTCATCTCCTTGTCCTTATGGACGATACTGTTCTTCTCTCGACAACGCGACGCGGGATGGAACATAAACTTACATTTCTGAATCAATTCTGTGTAAATAACGGCATGGTTGTGAATAATATTAAGACCAAGTTATTTGCAATCCATGCGTCAGTGGGCGATCGTGAGTCATTCTGCGTTGGTGATATGGTCGTGCAGTGGTGTGACGGGTATGTGTATCTGGGCTGCGTGTTCACAAGCGACGGGACCCTGTCGTCCGCCATTACCGCCCACGCACAAGCAAAAATGTGCCACATTCTGAAATTTGTGTTATTTTTGGAAAAGAATATAGACATACCATTTTATGTTAAAAAGAAAATGTTTGAAGCAGCCTTCACGTCAACCATGATATATGGCTGTGAGTCCTGGTTCAATGGGAACTTGAGGCCAATGGAAAAATTGTATAACTGGGGTATTAAACAGCTGCTGGGAGCTCGTATGACGGCATGCACGGAAGTTTGTTACGCGGAACTCGGGTGCCTGCCACTGAAATCTTTAGTACTAGCAAGGCAGAGGAGGCTTTTCCAGCGACTGTGGGGGGAGAGGCGCGGTATGCCCGATGACCCGTGGGTACACGCCGTCAGGCTGACCATGGCGGTTAACACACCAAGTAAACACATTAAGAGTTTAATTAATAATTCTGTTGATGATGTTAAAGTCGGCATTGAATCTTTAAAGCAATCAATTTCTAACTCACCATCTTCTAGAAGGCTAATTTATAATGTGTTGAACCCCACCTTAACAGTTCACGAGATCTATAAATGTCGTGGCAAAACTAGTGAGGTACACAGAGTGGCATTTAGTCGGCTGCGGGTAATCAGTCATAATCTGGCGATTGAGACGGGCCGTTGGAATCGGCGTGGACGGGGACGTCTCCCGGTAGCAGAGCGGCTCTGTCCATGTGGTGCTGTGCAAACAGAGTTGCATGTACTGGAGGTGTGTCCACTGACTCAGCACATACGTACAAGATATAACTTTACTTCCTGGAGTCAAATCATTGGTGACGATGCTCAGTTTCCTATTGAGGGGATAATATATAAGGTCCTTTCCTGTTTTGGCTAGTGTGTACTATAATGTTTATCATAACCTATGTTATTTAAAGTGTAGTTAATTCATTTTGTATGCTCTTATTCTAACCATGATATATCATTGGGATTTTTTTTTTCCGTAAAAAAGGTGATTGGTCAAATTGTAGTTAAGTTACTAATCAGAAGTGTAATGATTTCCATCTTTCATTAAGGCTATATAGATGCACTGATCAACCCTTTAATACTTCGCTTGTTTTGTAGATCATAATTGTTTGCTAATAGCTGATGCACTGTTTATCATGCTAAGGTCTATTGTTGCTTGAAATCCTGTATGTGTAACTGGATATTGTGGTCAATAAATACTTACTTACTTACTTACTTACTTACTGTGTGTGTGTGTGTGTGTGTGTGTGTGTGTGTGTGTGTGTGTGTGTGTGTGTGTGTGTCCATTCCGTTGCAGAAAATCAACTTCCATATTGGCCTTGCTGTAAAAATACCGTTTTCTAAACGTCTGAAAGTTATGAATCTCGCGGATCCAGACGATCTGAATCCAGGCATCTCATGTTTCCAGAAATGTCACACGCACTCCATCTTGCCCGAGAATTTCCTTTGAGTTGGAGATTCTTCTTCCAACTGTCATATCGGTAGTGGAGCTGGCTCAAGGCGCCCGGTGGAAGGTGTCTTGTGTGGAGGTACATTGAGAAACTTTTCTGAGTGCAGGTTACGGAAAAGGACGCTTGTTTTTATGACTCTCCTTTCGCTCATGCAGCTGACAAACACTGCCACTTATGCCTTTTCAGCTGTTGTTTTGTTGTGAGATGCCGTATACGCCAATAAATATGAGATTGTGGATAGGATTTTTAATTAATAATTTTATATTTACTCTGAGTTGCAAAACGCATGGCGAGAAAAATGCAAGTGTAAGTATATTTCCCTGAACTGCTGTGTACAGAAGTGCTTATTTATACTCATATCCTAATTTGTTGTGAAGTTTGACTTGAAATGGCCAGAGGGAGACGTCTGATATGGAGGGAGTTATGCTGGAACTTTTCTGAGCTTATATCGTGTCGTGTGCAGGACTGTTTGTTCTGTCCGACAAGGAAAATATGGTTTCACCACTGTTTGTTTGTTTGGTCGTTTGTTTGTCTATTAGGATTTCTTAAAAACTAACAAAGTGATTTGAACCAAATTTGCTGGGTAGATAGCCAATGTCCCAGAGAACAATCGATTAACTTTTGGGACCGATCTGAATCTTACTACATATTCTGGATCCGGAAAACATTTTTTGCGAAACCCTTATCAATGATGAGAAAACCTACCCCATTATGAAGAGCGTTTTGGAAATTACATTGTTCTTGTCGGAGTGATGCTTTCCACTGAGTGTCCCTCTAGTTTATACTTGTGCTTTCACTCGTGCAGCAACCAAACTTTCTTAAATTTATGGTGAACTATTGTGCTGGGTAATAAACATAAACTTTCCAAGGCTTATGTCATGTAGTGTGAAGGATAAGTTGCTTATATTCTGTTCCACCAATACGACGATCAGACACTTCACAACCAAACCCGAGTGAACAGGCAAGTATCTGGTGATATTCATAAAGATTCTGATTTACGGCGTGTATAGAGATGCTTGTTAATACCGTTATGCTTACTCATAATGGGCACCAGACAATTTGCAGTCATACTAGACTCCAATAATACAAAAATCTAAACAATTTCTGACAACATTCCATTGCTATGAAGATTTGTTTACCTAGAAAGTTTATCAAGGTCCTGAATGAACAACCCTCTGTCCGAGTCAAGGTCCTGAATGAACAACCCTCTGTCCGAGTCTCATCGTTGACTGTAACTTCTTTGCTTCATGTTTGCATACTGTTGTTCACCACCGTGTTACTCTTCACACTAGACATTGTTTGCCTCTACACACACACACACACACACACACACACACACACACACACACACACACACACACACACACACACACACACACACACACACACACACACACACACACACACACACACACACACACACACACACATTCAGAGAGAGAGAGAGAGAGAGAGAGAGAGAGAGAGAGAGAGAGAGAAATTACGAACTGAAACGCTGCAGCAAAGTTGGTATAGACTAGAGTGGTATATAATATTCAGCAGTATGGAACAGTATAATGGACACAGATACACGCACACTTAGTTACATATAATAAACATGCGACTCTCCATTATGATAATACTAATGTACTAGACATTAAGGAAAAATTATAGGAAGACAGATTTGGTTTGATGTAAAATGTAAAGAAAAAAGAAAGAAAGAAAGAAAAGAATTTGTAATGAAGACACCAGGGCGAGCACGCATATGCAAAATGCTAATATGCTTAAAACAAATAGACGAAGTTTAGGAAAGATTCACAAATAAAATCTGAGAAGGATATTGTGGCGTGAAATGCTAGGAAATCCAAACTCTTCTTTCCATGTCAAAATTGAAATGAGGTGAAAGCGATAATATTCAAGGCAGTATTGACGGTCGAAGGATTGACTTACAATGATAAAGGAATACATGAAATTCTAATCAAAGAATTCAGACAGTGTTCATAATTTTTTCTCCTGAAAAGAAAAAGTTACTCTGTTGCAACGAAAATGAACGATATAAGCACAGAAAAAACGAATATGTGTTAAAAAATAAACAAATTATCCTTATTTAATATGTTCAGCATTACAGTAGGCTAATGTGCAGATGAAGTACTTAAACTGCTTGATATTAATGAATTAATTTGAATAAATTGCCAAAATTCCGAAAGATGCATGAGAGCCAACATTGTAGCACTGTTTAGTAATGGAAACAGTTAAAATCGATTGAATTACAGGGCAGTTATCTCAAATGATATTGTGCAGAATACATCTTCAACTCTTTCAGCCGGGCACGTTTATTGTTGTTGTCTCATGACGATTTTATTCAGCTTACGAGAAACTTCAATAAGTGGACGGGTGAGATGTATAACTTTCATATTTTCCTTCAGAATATAAGCGTTATTGTTGAAGTACGGGTACATAATTATATTCGTCTGGAAGTAGAAAGAAAGAGATACAGTTAACACTCAGTAATTTCTTCAGCATTAAAGGTTTACTCTAAACTTAAAAAAAAAAAAAATAATAATAACAATAATCATCATCTGTACGCAGCAAAAATAATAGAACTAATAAGCAATTGTTGCAAATGTATTAAATTCGCAGTAATACTATTCATACCTCACCGCTGGCATAACGAAACACTGCCGACATCATAGCACCCTTTTCTTAGCATTTTATTTTGCATATTACACAAGCACATTCTCTAGTATGGTACATCATTTCAATAACAACACAGCTTACCCCAAAAAAGATTATAGGGTACAGACACGTAATATGCAGAGTAAAATTCCGAGGAGGAAGTAATACGAGGCCTTGTATGCTACTTAGAATACGACCTGCAGTGTCACCCCCTCCGTTAATGAGGTGGGAGGGTAAGTTAAGAGTGGAGGCCTGTCCGGCAAGTCTGTTTTCTCTCAGTGAGCAGACTTAAGTAGATTAACTGTCACTCCATCTATTGCCAAACGCCTCAATTCCGTAAGGGGTGGCCACAAACAAATCTCCTCCATGTCACCCTGTCCAACGCCATTTCACTGCCTTGCTCTCAGCTCACACCCCGCCTCTCTCATATACCTCTCCACTCCAGCCCTCCATCTCATGCTCGTCCTCTTCCTCCATCTCCCCCCCCTCCACCTCACTCGTATACACTCTCCTCGTTAGTCTCTCGCTCTCCATCCGCTGCACATAGTCAAGTAGATTAACAGTAAATTTATTAAGAGGATCTAGGGAAGATTTTACAGTATTCATGCTCATAACCTACGCGGTGGCTATGCGTTGATCCTGTATTCTTCTCACTTCACAATGGCCTACAGCTACCATCACTCCATTCTGAATGATGGGTTGATGTAACAATAGATTCACTCCATTGTGTTAATATGGGAAGGATGTTGAGCAGTAATAGTGTCTTTTTCTGATACTGAGCTCGGTGAAATGAGCTGCAAAAGTACGTTAGTTTGGATGAAGTTACAGTGAAAACGTACAATACGGCGTCCCATAACCATTCCCTCTGTAGAATTAATGTAGTAACCCTTAACCTCTGTCCAAGGACACCTTTTTCACTGTATTCTTGTCCTCGCCAAATTACTCTCTTCAAGTTAAGAAACATATCTCCTGCTGAAGGAATTTTAATGAAGGCTACACATAACCCCTTCAGGCAGACGTGTCTTCTAAGGTGCGTAAAATCAGGTGGTAACAAAAACAAACTAGGAAGCACTTAGAGAGAGCGTACCTCCACCAGTGTCATTGCCATTAGAAAGGCTCCAGATCCGGATCAGTGGATATGGGATCCGGATCCGGATCCGTCCCCAAATTTAATCAATTATTTCTTTTCCCATTTCCCACCTTTCCACAAAATTTAATTGAAATTCATTGAGAACTTTTGGAGATATTGTGCGGGATACTCCGGATCCGCATCCGGACCAGCCCCTAAATTTAGTCAATTCTTTCTTGGCCTATGGGACACTCTTCCACAAATTTTAATCAAAATCCTTTCATAACATATTGAGTAACCTTGCTAACAGACCCGAGAGTATAGGATAAGGATCCAGATCCGGAACCGCCCCCAAATTTACTCGATTATTTCTTGTTCCATGGCCCATCTTTCGACAAAATTTCATTGGAATTCATTGAGAACATTTGGAGATATTGTGCAGGATACTCAGGATCCGAATCCGCCCCCAAATTTAATCATTTCTTCCTTGGCCCATGTCCCACCCTTCCACAAAATTTAATCAAAATCCGTTCATAACTTTTTGAGTAATCCTGCTAACAGATATACAGACAGACAAATAAACAAACAAGCAACAAACAGGCAAACCAACCAATGCCGGCAAAAACCTAACTTCCTTAGCGGAGGTACGTATAAAATGTGTCATGGTAATGACGGGGATACTCACTTCCAAATGGCTAACGCTTTTTTTTTTTTTTTTTTTTTTTAGCTTATTCTTGATTAACTCTGCCAACAAGGTTATGTTTTACCCCGCGTTGGTTGGATTGTCTGTCTGTCAGTCTGTCTGTCTGTCCTTTAGCAGGATTACTCATAAAGTTTTGAAAGGACTTTGATGAAGGTCTGTGAAAGGGTGTTCCATGGACTAAGGAATAAATGATTAAATTTTGGGCTGGATCCAGATTAGGATCCGGAGTATCCCGCGTAATATCTCCAAAAGTTTTCAATAAATTTCAGTGAAATTTCGTGGAAAGCTGGGTCATGGACCAAGTAAGAATTTACCTCGTATTGGATTTTGGGGTGGTTCCAGATCCAGATCCGTGATTATGCAAAAGTTATGAACAGATTTTGAAGAAATTTTGTGGAATGGTGGGCCATGGGCCAAGGAAGAAATGATGAAATTTTGGGCCGGATCCGGATAGGATCCGGAGTATCCCGCACAATATCTCCAAAAGTTCTCAATGAATTTCAATGAAATTTTGTGGAAACTTGGGCCATAGACGATGAGAGAATTGATAAGATTATGGGGTGGATCCGGATCCAGATCCTACATCCAAGGATCCGGATCCTTTTTGATGGCAAATTAATTGGCGAAGTTATGCGCTCTCCGAGCGCTTTCTAGTGCTATAGCACTAGAAAGTGCTACTAATATATTCAGCTTAGCAGAATGCCCTGGTACTGAAGAGAAGTAATGAAATCTTCTCTAACCATTTCACCTGTTAAATTTTCTCTTAAGTTGCGTAAAATAGGCAAAAGAAGGAAGAATAAAATGAATTTTAACGAAAGACTCTGTGGGAAGGGTTTAGATTATTCACCCTAATAACCTAAATGGTGACCGAACCTTCGTACCGATATGCCTTCACTCGTCCATGTCCATAATGATTCCTTTACAATCGTCTCTGCAATTACTTTTTGTATATATATTTTTTCCTACTACAATTAAACAGATTCATTCAGGAGACTAAAGTCACAAGTATATGGAGTAATTATTCATGCTGAGACTTACACATTTTTACACATCTTATGGCACGTCAAGGATTTCTTTCCATGCAACAATTGCCAGCAAATACTGTGAAATAATTAGACGATTTTCACACATGGTTTAGCTCCCTGGCCACAGAAACATCAGTCGTACCAAGGCCAATTCACAGTATAGGAGAGCCCTTCGTTAATAAAAAAAAAAAAAAAGTCTTTAATTTTGTTTCTTTTGATTTTGAAAATGGAAAGGATAGATACAGCCTTCATTCAACTTTTTTCCTACAATAGGTTCCTTCCAAGTCGAATAAATCGCCTAGAGGTAGCAAGAAGAAATCAATACGGGACCTCAAACCACTCAAGGGTATAAGCCCTTTGTTTGCGACTTACCTTCTTTGCACTGTAATTAAGCTGACGTTAGATGACTTTACAATGTTCATAATAACTTACAACGTCGAAAGCACGGGAAAACTATCGCATTTAACATTCTGGCATAAAAAATAAAATTCGAATTAATGTCGTCTTTCTAACGACGTTTTTATTAGCTCATACAAACTCACCAAATTCAAATGTTAATCAGATAAGCTCAAATATTTCCTAAGTTCGATAATTTCCAGGGAAACTAAGTGATGACCATGCCTAGCAAACTGATGGTGTGTGTGTGTGTGTGTGTGTGTGTGTGTGTGTGTGTGTGTGTGTGTGTGTGTTTTCCCAAGGCAACCCTTCCCTTAACCTTCGTGGATGTGCTGGTCTCCCAAAAGTAGGTGAAGAACTCAAGTTGTGAAGTTTGTGAAGCTGTCCGTGTAACCTGCATCTGTGAGATTCCATCTCAAATAGCGCTTACGTGAAAACTGGGCCGATAAATTTTTGTAGGATTTTTTTTTTTTTTATGATACTTTGTATTTTATTTTGATTAACGACTGACAGAGTTATTCTGGCTAACGACAGACTACAGTCTCAAGTTAGGAGAAAGCCATCAGGGTGATGGACTTGGAATGAATCCCCACTAACCCTTTGTGTTTTGTTCTAGATTCTACGCAATCATATTCAGCATAGGAAGTACCCACTGGGGTGAAAGGGTTAATCATATTATCGATCCTGCTGGTCTTACTAGTCTGGGATTCCCCCGCATTCATCTTTGTCAGAATTATGTAGAACCGAATTTGGAAAGACACTAAATGTCACATTTGGCTGTGATTTGTGAGTCCTCTTACCGTTCACTTAATCTCTCTCATCTGTTACCCTTACTCGTAAATCCGCTCAGGATTAGAACAAGCAAGTCTAATTCATTAACCTTTCTGTCTGACGTTGCTTTTAATATGTTATTCTTCCAACCAACGCTTTCATAAAAGTCTTTCCTAAGTTCCATAAAAGCCTCTGAAAGCAGCAAGAATAAAACAAGAAATCCGTCACCGGATTGAATGGTTAATCTTTTATGTAAGGTATACTTCAAACTCCACAGCCCAACGTACTCAACCTGCCTGTCACGTTGAAGATGCTTTATGCTGAGATGCATACATAATAATCAACTGTGCAAGTTATCAGTCACACACAAACACCACACCATCACAACACAATTAAGCACGGACAAGGTATTACCACACCACACTATCACACTTCATCGCCGAACAGTTCACCACTCAAAAATCAGCACCACCACACTATCAGCCAGTCGCCTCAATATCGAGGTGGCCACGAACAAATCGCCTCCATGTCATCCTGTCCAACGCCATTTCACTGACCTGCTCCCAGCTCACACCTCCCTCTCTCATATACCTCTCCTCTCCATCCCTCTATCTCATCCTTGGCCTCCCCATCCCTCTCCCACACTCCACCTCTCTTGCATCCACTCTCCTCGTTAGTCTCTCGCTCTCCATCCTCTCCACATGGCCAAACTATCGCAGAGACTCTTCCATATATATATATATATATATATATATATATATATATATATATACGCTACTGCTTATACAACTGCTGTGATGCACTGTACTTTGAGAGAAACCGGTGCAATTAGAAGTATGGAATCGTCAGCATATGAGTGGATAGGAGAGAAGCGTAGTTCAAGAAGTCATAGATAAAGACGATTGCTTTGCCCTTCTGTGGTTATTTAGCTTAACAGGGGCCCTCCATCCCATCCGTATTTTTCACTTATTTCGGCGTCATGAGCTGGGTCTGCCTGAACATGTGTGGTCATTAACACTATAGCTCTTCACCTGTTTTTACTGGCAGGGCCTAAAAATGTCTTTTAACCACAACTTTCGTTTTCATCATACTTGTTTTCATCCAAACTTTCAAATTCTCCTAACTCAGATCAACTATAATTTCTTCTGTTTCCTCTTCTTATTCACTGGAAAGAGCAGTGTTATCAGCAGGTCTAAGGTTATTCAATCACTCGCCATAGATGTTCATTCCCTTTTCATCCCGTTATAAATTCCTATAAAAATCATCCAAGCATTGTGTGAATGAGCTTTGGTGAATTTGTATCAGATGTTCCTTCCTAATTTCATCCCGTTATAAATTTCTATAAAAGTCATCCAGGCATTGTGTGAATGAGCTTTGGTGAATTTGTATCTCTTCACTGACATCTGTAATTATTGTGTTATATGACGGCGGTACTATATTAGTTACATTCGAGTGCCTAAACATAAGTTTCTTTTACACCAAGTCTTCTGTTTGTTCTCTCACACCAGCTGTTACAACTGAATAAAATACTGCCTCAGAACCACAAAATGCCATGAACGCTGGTTTCTTATTCGTCTTTGTACTGCTGTTATGACATTGGGTCCGTGTCTTGGAGGGGGAGGGCGGAGTCTCACCACATACTACATTCCTCAGCAGGATGAAATAAAAAGCTTTTACGTTCTAACTCCCGACTTCCAACAGTCTTCTCTCTCTCTCTCTCTCTCTCTCTCTCTCACACACACACACACACACACACACACACACACACACACACACACACACACACACCTGAAGTGTTTTTACCTCACACCCTTGCTAATACGATCATGCCGAATTCTGGATAGTGGCTTTTTTGGAGGTGAAACCAAACGATTCCAGCCAAATGCAAGCTCCAGCTGCAATGAAAGAAGCACTTTTAAGGATGAATGATAAATTTTTGAATTCTGTTTCTGTGAACCATCCAGGCCATTCATGCAAGCTCAGAAATGTCGGAACTATTTTAAAAGCAATCGAGAAACGTTTGATGGTCATGTGAATGAGGGATGAAAACTGCGTGTAACCATTGCATTCATTCTGCCTGGCCTCAGCAACACTTCCCAGATTAAGTATGAATTTTTATTCGAATAGATACTTGTGCATGTATGTATCTATCTATCTATGTATGAACGTACGTATGGATGTATTTATGCATGCATGCGGGCAGAAAGGTATGTAGATCGGTAAGTAGGTGTATTTATATGAGCTTATGTGTTTGTGCATATTTATGTATGTAGGCAGGAACGTTTGTAGACGTACGCTTAGGTAGGCAAGCATCTCGTAAGGAAGATCTGGGGATATGTATATATTTAGGTAGATAGTTAGGTAGGTACTAGCATTCAAAAGCTGATATATGAAGATTTACAGTACATCTCATTTTATACTTATTATAGCTGCAGGGCTTCAAGGAACAGGCCTACTCATCTACATGTAAATAACGAAAGAAAAGCATTCGTGAGCCGAATGCTAATTGCCCACCAGAATATGCTGTTGGTCATGTCCAAGTTTTTTGGCCATATTTTGATACACTGAAGGTTCCATGTTGATAGCTCAAGCCGTTCGTAAGATGTAATGGTGCTAAAGACGGGCGATATAAACTAGTTGACCTTTGGCACCATTTTGGTGACCTTGACCTTGACCCCGAGTGTCTATATTTGAACTCGGCCAAGATTTTGGACATACCTTGAAACACTGAAGGTTTCATGTTGATAGCTCAAGCCGTTCATGAGATATAACGGTGCTAAAGGCGAGTGATAAAAACTAGTTGACCTTTGGTAGCCAATTTGGTGACCTTGATCTTGACCCCGAGTGCTCATTCTCGATCTCGAAGATTTTGGCCATATCTTGGTACCCTGAAGGTTTGATGTCGATAGCTCAAGCCGTTCATGAGATATAATGGGAAAATACATACACACACACACACACACACACACACACACACATAGAGAGAGAGAGAGAGAGAGAGAGAGGTGGGCAAAAACATTATCGCTCCGCATTTGAATGCGTTGTCACCGCGATGGGGAGACTAACATGAGTCAGGTCACCTGTTACACTGGCTCAGCGCTGGATCCTCTTCCACAAACTAATCGTCCTAAGCCAGGCTTACAACAATTTGGTATAACAAACACATTCTTGCACCTCGTCTGACAGACAGCTTAAGATTAATTCCGTATCATAGCCTAGGTTTGTTTTTTTTACAAGAACAAGAGATATGCACCTTACCTTATAATTCCTACGAAACTGAATGACTTGCGATAAGTTTCTTCCTGTAACTAAGAGTTGTTTTTTGTAGGGGGAACAGGAGACATGGGAACACTCTGCACTCTCCTGTCCTTGACCTTCCTGTCCTCCCCCCTTCCCCCCAAATGTTTACTCCTGGAATTTGTCGTAATTTTGTTCATGGATAGGGGTATAGAATACACCGATTAGTTTAACTGCAGCATTCTTGGACTCTTCTTTAGTTTCCACTCTTTTCATCTTAGATTTCACGAAGACATGTGAGTTATTTTTATAAGTACAGAGAATCTGTGGAAGCAGGCAAAACAGTTATTTTATTTAAAAAGGGTCTGAGTGGGATGTAACGCGATATCCTATAACCTACTAACTTGTTGAGGTATCCTATACAGGAATAGTATCTTGTGGTGACTGATTGAATCACTAATCGTCAGTCTTCGGTAAATGAGATGTTGTTTGTTCTTGTACTGTAACCCATTTCATTTCATTACTGGTCAAAAGCCGCCCCACTACTGCATTGCCTGATGGTGGCTGAATTTTAACAGGACTCTGCCAATAATATCATGGGCAGTTTCAGTATTGTTATTTATACAGTATATCCCATTTTGTAGACCTAATCGTGCCAGATCTGAAGAGCGTGATCATAAGTGTATTTGCTGAGAAGAACTATACCCTCCTACTGAAATTGGTAAATCGTGAATTACAACAGCATCAACTCCATTGGACCCTCTACATATGCCTGAAGTGGTGCGTATATCCCTGGTGGAATTTGATAAAGTGATCACAGCATTTCCTCTATTACAAAGTAGGAAACCCAGAGGGTTAGAGACTAGGCTATCGTCGGTTTGATCATTTAAGGCTTAGGAGATCACCCCATATCCCTGATAACATATAAATAATATGAAACAGAACAATTGTAATTAGGTATAATACACAAAATTAACTACTATGGATGAGATGCTAGAAGCCTCCTGAAATACGAGAATACATCTGTTGGCTGTATACAGGACTTTCGCTTTGGAATCTGAACACTCTGTAATTGCAGACTCGTCCACGCCACTCTCTATCCTCTCTCACTCGTCCACGCCACTCTCTATCCTCTCTCACTCGTCCACCAACGCCCTAATTGAAGCTATGACCATTAAAGAACATAGTTCGGTTGCATCTTTAATATCAACATTCGTTTCTGTTCCCTCCCACTGTAACTCCTCCTCATCTGTGGGAGAGGATAAGTCAGTGAAGGCTATATCCAATCCCTAATGTCTCTCGTATGCTAACACACTCGTCTGGAAAGCAAGAATAAATAATCATAGGAACCGTAAAAAAAAAAAAAAATGAAGCTAACAGACGATTATATACAGAAAGCGGGTAATAATGGTATACTACACTACCAACAACAAATCTAAAAAGGTAAAAAAAAATTTATATCTATCTATCTATCTATCTATCTATCTATCTATCTATATATATATATATATATATATATATATATATATATATATATATATATATATATATATATATTTACTTTATGCCGACATTTTCCTAGACTTTAATATAATGGATACTTAAGAAAGTGCATTAAACTTAGGACACATGGTACAATCAACCTGCCTCCCTTGTGTACAACCATTGCCACAGCTGGAGCCAGGACCATAAGTCTTGGCACTTGTTGCTGCCTACACACACCACCCATTATCACAGTCGACACTCCAAGTCAGTCAGTAGAGTACGACTAATACCGACTGTCGCTCCAACGCCAGCCAATTCCTCTCGTATACATCTGCCTCATGTATCCGGCTGTCGCATACCAATTACCATCAAGGCTGGAGACGACAGCCTCCCCGAGGATGGTTCGGTGCACCAGGACGAAGGACCTGCCGGTATGCAAAACGTCCCCCACCTCTTTCCTTATCCCACGAAGGGAGAATGATAGACTACGAGCAACGTCAGCATGCGGTCCGCCGGGTTTGTGTTTAGAGGAGCCTAGTATCATAACAATGCCTCACTTACGTAAATACGCCAAATACAACTCACTATGCGCAGTCTGTAATGCAGCCCCTCATATCGGAGCACACTTACTCATCTAATGCATCCCATTATCTCAACTGACCACCATAATCTCTACAAATGATCTCAGCGAGAGCCATAACACCACTATCGTTAACAACAACAACAACAACAACAATAACAATAACAACCGTAGCTACCATGCGTCTTAGTCTGCATTCAAGGTGATACAGTATATGATGCTTTGTGGCACTTCTGCCTTAGGGGTTTATCTTGCATATTAGCATGCTGTTAAATGCAGTTGTTATCATTTTAATGGTGTTAGAGAGCAACGCGTTCCCATGATTTTGTACAAACCTCCAGCATCTTCCCTATCACCTGAAAGAACGACAATGAACTGAGGAAGAAGTATAATTTAAGCCTGCGGTTCATTTCGTTCAAATCGGAATGAGTCAGTGACTGCAAGTACTGCTGTTGCTACTATATCTTCAGTATTGATATAATTTGTTTCAACAAAATGCAAAATGGTGCGTAGATGTATTGTTCTAAATAAATAAGGAAGTTAAAATGTATTATGAAATCTCCAAAGTCACCTGGAATACGCTAAGTTTCACGATTGATATGTTCACCTCACCAGTGAGTTATGTGACTAAGTTTTATTATCACCCGCCTTTAGAAGGCGGAGCAGTAATGTTTTTGCCTGCCTTTGTGTGTGTGTGTGTGTGTGTGTGTGTGTGTGTGTGTCCCCGCCCATTATATCTCATGAATGGCTTGAGGTATCAACATGAAACCTTCAGGGTATCAAGATATAGCCAAATTCTTGGCCGAATTCGAAAATGGGCACTCGGGGTCAAGGTCAGGTCACCAAAATGGCTGCTAAAGGTCAACTACTTTTTATCACACGACTTTAGCACCATTATATCTCATGAAAGGCTTGAGTTATTGACATGAAACCTTCAGGGTAACAAGATATGGCCAAAATCTTGGACTTGGCCAACAGTATATTCTGGCGGGCGATTAGCATTTGGCTCCCGAATGTTTTTCTTTCTTTATGTTATTATTTAACCTTGTCTGTATCTAAATGCCTCATTTTAATTTGTTTTGTTACCTCCAGACGACTTAATTCATCAACATAGAAATTTTCACGCAATTAGATGGGGTGATGATGTGATTTTCTTTATATTTAATGCAATGACTTTACTGCACTTTATTTTCAGTTGGTTTTATTCAGTGTAGGGGAGACTTTTTGCACTGGGAAAGGCATGTAGAACCTTCATTAACCCCTTCAGTGGGAGCAGTCATTTATGAGTCGTTTGGAAATTGCAACACGAAAACTAATGGCATCGTACTGGGTAATCAGTTTATGATTTAAAAAAAATAAATAAATAAAGCTTGGCTGAGGACACTTAAAAGCTATCACTTCCAGAGAGACAGACAGACGAACGACCGTTCATTTCTTGATGGCCAGTGATATTGCATTTAAAAGAACCCCGGTTAAAGACCTCCTTCGGCGGCCTCCGGTGGCCTTCGCTTGATGTCAAGTCAATTCCTATTTTCAGTCGAAAGGTAACAGAAATTTGAATAACTCATGCCGTGAACGTGACGGAGCGAGGAACTTTCCCTTATTTTTATCCTGCTGGGACACCCGTTGAGCAGAGAGAGAGAGAGAGAGAGAGAGAGAGAGAGAGTGAGAGGCACGATACTAGTGTTTGCTATTTTACTAAATTATAGGTTATTATACAATTATAGTATACAGTTTTAAGAGTATAAGGAGGGAGGAAGGAGAGGCGAGAGAGTGATTAGTACAAAAAGCACGTCATTCATCTCTCTTCTGTCATGCAGGTAATTCTAGTGCCGGACCGAGGAATTATCCATCCCCTCCACTAAAAGCATATACAAAATTAGAAAAAGAAGGCCAGAAATGAGTCATAATCGGGAACGGTGGCCCGATTGGAGTGGATATTGTTTTATTTTGCAAGTTAGAGCATTTGAACGGTTCCTTGCTCAAATAAAAATTACCCTACATTGCGCCTTTTTTTCTTTTTTTTATGTGTTACGGTAACAAACAAACATACAGCAGTCGGATCATTATAACGTACATGGATGTCACCGGCAATGGGAAAGAAAAGATTGAGGAAGACAGTTTGAACCCAGCTCATGTACTTCCTCTTGTCTGGCAACACAGCCCGCCAACAAGTGCTGTCACCTCTCTGTTAGTCTTCCATTAATTTTGGTTTTAATCAAGCTACCCACAGAAGATATCATTTATACATCTTCTTATATGCTTGCGCAAAAGTTTTACCTAAGACTTTTTCTAACTTTGCAATTCGAAAAGGTTCTCATAGACAGAGTAGAAGTATTTGAATGTTGCAAGAAAAATCATTAAAAGGCTCTATATGAGGTCCTGGAGCTGAAGGTGTTCACACAGTCGAGCACTATCTTCCAACACAGTTGCTGTCCGAGTTGTTAACCCCTTCACTACGGTGAAGTGCTTTTATTTTTGTTACAGAAGAAACTAAATAGCGTTGGGGAGAGTTTTGAACTGGATGAATTATATATGTCCTACATCACTCCCACTGAAATTAAAAATCTTTCATAAACTGAGTATGATCGTCTTGTCATATAGATAAACTGAAATGAAAATGACATCGTGAAGAAAAGTTAACCCATAGAAAACAACAAACCTCTGCTAACCCGAGTAAATTTATGTGGCTGTAACAATGTCAAAATACAGAATGGTCGAACCACCCTGCCTACCAAAAGAACCTGCTAAAAAGTGATGTCATCTATGACAAATAATAACCCAAAAGCGACGATTTAGCAACCGAATGTGATTATATGCAGTTTTTATTGCATTAATACTGTCTCGAAAAGATGGTTGACCTTTCAGGAAAATTCTCGCAGTGAAGGTATTTGGAAATAATCTCCATCAAATTCCTTTGGTCAGTGAATGTACAGTGAGGTTGGGTGGTGAGGAAATGGAAAATGTGAGTACTTTTAAGTACTTGGGTAGTGTGATGAGTAAGGATGGAAGTTTGGAGGGTGAAATGCTTGGAAGGGTACAACAAGGAAGTAAGGTTTCTGGTTCCTTGAAAGCAGTGACAAGAAACAGGGAAGTGAGCATGGTAGTGAAAAAGTTACTGCAAGACAGTATTGTGATACCAACTCTAACGTATGGAAGTGAAGCTTGGACGTTGTTTGAGGGACACAAGTCAAGAGTGAGAGCAATGGAAATGAGTTATTTAAGAGGAGCCTGTGGAGTCACATGGAGAGACAGGCTGACAAATGAGGATATCAAGGAGCGGTGTGGTGTGGATGTGGATGTGATAGGAAGCGTTAGGAGGAACACACCGGGGTGGTTTGGCCATGTGGAGAGGATGGAGGGTGAGACTGACGAGGAGAGTGTATGTGAATGAGGTGGAGGGGGGGGGAGAGTGAGGAGGAGGTCGAGGATGAGATGGAGGGATGGAGTGGTTAGGTATATGAGAGAGGGGAGTGTGAGTTGGGAGCAGGGCAGTGAAATGGCGGGGGACAGGGCGACGTGGAGGCGAATTGTTTGTGGCCAACCCGTACGGGATTGGGGCGTCTGGGAATAGATAGATAGATAGACAACCATTTCCACAAAGATAGGTATAATCTTCAAGTGGTAACAAACAAAACTAAACGTCGACGGACCGAAGGACGTGAAGAATCAACACTTTCCTGCCCTCCACTGGTTAAAAAATAACCCACAAACGACGATTAAAAAATAACCCAAAAACGACGGTTTAACAGAACATTGTACAGGCACAATGCTTACCAAGTGTCATATGAAGATTCGCAACACCTAACACCTCTTTCGTAGAGAGGTCTACACACACACACACACACACACACACACACATCTAGGCTATATATCTATATATTGCCAGACGACTCAATCCCGTAAGGGGCAGCCACAAACAAATCGCCTCCATGCCGCCCTGTCCAACGCCATTTCACTACCCTGCTCCCAGCTCACACCCCCGCTCTCCCATATACCACTCCACTTCATCTCTCCATCTCATCCTCGGCCTCCCCTTCCCTCTCCCCCCCCTCCACCTCACTCGCTTACATTCTCCTTGTCAGTCTCTCGCTTTTCATTCTCATCACATGGCCAAACCACCTCAGTGTATTTCTCCTAACGCTTTCTATCAAATCCACATCCACACCACAACGCTCGTTTATATCCTCATTTGTCAGCCTGTCTCTCCACCTAACTCCACATGCTCCTCTCAAGTAACTCATTTCCACTGCTCTCACTCTTGACCTGTGTTCTTCCTACAAAGTCCAAGCTTCTCCTCCATACGTTAGGGTTGGTATCACAATACTGTCATGCAGCGGCGTTTTTTTACTTCCATTCTCACTTCTCTGTTCCTTAACACTGCTTTCAAAGAACCAGCAACCCTTCTTCCCTGCTGTGCCCTTGCAAGCACTTCTCCCTCTAAACTCCATGCTTACTCATCACACTACGTAAGTACTTAAACGTACTCACATTCTCCATTTCCTCATCATAAGGCCTCATTCTACATTCAGTGGCTTCAATTCTCCCGAAGACCATAACATTAATCTTCCCTACATTCATCATCAGATTCCACTTCTTACGCACTCTCCACAACTCATTCACCAAGCCTTGCAGTTCCCCTTCGTCTTCATAGAACAATACAGTACCATCTGCAAACAACGGCCCAGGGAGTTTCCAAACACTGCCTTCTCTCATTAGGGTTGCTCTAACATCCACTGCCCTACTTTGTATCTCTTTTATAACCCCATCCATATACAGATTGAACAACCATGGGGACATGATACATACCTGTTTCAATCCTACATTCAGATAGAAAAATTCACTCAGTTCACTTCGCACACGCACTGCAGCCTTAACTCCCTCTTACATACTCTTCACGGCAATCAACAATTTTCCATTTACTCATATATTCTTAATACTTTCCACATCCCTTGTCCATCCACCCTGACATATGCTTTCTCCAAATCCATGAAGGCTGCACACAACTCCTTTTCCTTCTCTAAAAACTTTTTCACAAAAGATGTACGAATGAACATCTGATCTACACAACCTCTTCCCATCCACAAACCTCCGCGTTCTTCTCCAACTAATTTCTCTGTTATATTCCTAACTCTGTCAATAAGTATCCTACCATATAATTTCCCATTACACTAAGAAGACAAATACCCCTATGATTGCCACACACATACCGGTACATATATATACAGAGACAGACAGACAGACAGACAGACAGATTTATCAACACATCAGGACTCCTGCTTAGCCCCACGCAACTCGCGTGCGATGTGTGTCTCTCCAGTATATAAAGACGTTCGTGTTCTGGCTGGAATGGATTAAAACTGCTCTGTCACATGCCGAATTGCGTGGGGCTAAGCAAAAGTCCTGATGTGTTGAAACTGAAATATATCCTCCCATAACGATTTACCTGGTCAATCATATTATTCAGGTGGCTTAGCTTTTATCACGCCATGGTGTAATAGTAACTCCGTGACTTTCATCTAGAAGTCTCTAGGTCGATTCCTGGCCAGGAGCGAATAAATTAATATATATATATATATATATATATATATATATATATATATATATATATATATGTGTGTGTGTGTGTGTGTGTGTGTGTGTGTGTGTGTGTGTGTGTGTACACAAGCATGTAATGTGTATCTCTGCAACACATAAAGATGCTTGTATTCTGGTGGATATATATATATATATATATATATATATATATATATATATATATATCATCAGATTGAGTATCCACTGCAGGACCGGCATATCCCGACCGAAGTCGGGACGATACAGCCAATGTATCTCTACCAAGTTGTTTAGGCTGTCTGGTAGAGATTATATGTATGGTGAGAAGTGCTTGTAAGTGTAATTGTAGTGTTGGAGTGGCTTTGGATGTGTCTGTAGTCTGTGAACCAAGCGTAATCGGCGGGAGCAAGCAGACTGGGTGCAAGCATACTTTATTGTAAGCGACATGGTTCAACCACAGCACCCCTTGTGTCCGCCAATGCAGTACGTGGCCGGGTGAACACTCCCAAAGTTTATTATCCTGGCGGGGGAGAACCCTGGTTCACCCGTGTACGAAACGCACACTCTACCACTGTACCACAGAGGCTCCATATATATATATATATATATATATATATATATATATATATATATATATATATATATATAATAGAACATTCTTATATTTTATTCATATCGTTCTAATACTATCATTGTTTATATAAGTGAACTAGAGGATACTAAAATATGTGCAGAATAGATCGTTTTTAAAGAGGTGTTACGAATTGTCTAAATTTCTTAAAGTTACCTAGGATACGACCTCAGCCTCAGGTTAGGTTGCAGTAGGTCTGTTCTGCTACACTTCTTTACACTCCTCTTCCGTCACTGGCTCGTTATACAATCTCAAAAACAACGCACAAACGACGCCTGAGCCAGCAAGGATCGGGATGCCTTTTTTTTTTTTTTTTTTTTTTTTTGTCATGGCTCAAGGGTTGACTCGCAGAGCTGGCTATATCTGTCGCCGGGAAGGGAATTACAATGTTTGTCGTCGGCCGTATCCTCGAGGATTTGATTCCCTTTTACTGTAATTGAGCGGCGGCCTCGGATAAGGACAGGAAAGTGAAGTAAACAGGATGATATTGTCAAATACTTCTGCTTGCCGACACTCGGCTACTCCTGAAACTTGACTACTCTGCCGTGATTACCTTATAGTCTCCTTGGTTACGTATAAAATCGACCCTCCACTCTGACTACGCTTGCCATCAACTGAGCTGAAAATAGTTTGACTCTAAGGCTGGGAGTTTCACACTTCACGCTTTGTTCTTTCAATCCCTAACTCTGGTGACGGCTTGTTTGTTTTTTTGTTTGTGAAACTGAACAGGCTATAGGAATAAGATTATTGGCTATGAGTATTATTAAGTATGTACTCTTTAACTCTTCAATACAATGACGCCCTACTTTATTCCTGCTGAAGCTTGCTGTTTTAATTCACGTTAGGGAGACTTATCGAACAGAAGGCTTCAGATGCAGCCTTTGGTAAACTCTTCACAACTGGCGGGTCCTTCCTAACATGAATGAGATAGCCGGGAAGAATCACGAATGAGAGGAAAAGGTCTGTCATCATAATAAAATTATTCATCCCCTCAGACAAAGCACATTATATTTGTTTCTGTCTTTCGGCTGCCAGACGATTTTTCCTCGTTCGAGAGTAGCCTAGGTCAGGAAAGTATCTCCACAGGTTAATAGAATCCTATGGTAATGGCAATAATGAAACAACATTTACGACGGCATCGTAGCGAAATAACTGTGTGTGTGTGTGTGTGTATATATATATATATATATATATATATATATATATATATATATCATCCGGACCTCCTTTCCCACCCTAGGGCAAGGTGAAGAGTAATAATGTCCAGACAGACCAAAAATGTCCAATTCAATAGGCCACGCTTCCATTCACTCATTATTCAAGCCCCCGGAAGCCTGGCTCTATCGGATACGCCAAAAACATTCACCACGTTCTATAGCTTCACATAATCGTATCCGATAGGGTCAATCCAGGCTGCCTCATTAAAAAGGGGTGCTGATTCCCTGATCGCGCACTTCTCCTCACAACATTCATCCAGCCAGCTTGATCTCTTGTCAGTTCTCTAGCCTCACCGACTTCCAAACCTCTCTTCCTCACACACTCATCCACCATATCTCCACACCTTCTCCTTGGCCTACCTCGCCTCCTCCCTCCTCCAAATTCGCTCAGATATACCTTTTTCACCACTCTATTGTTATCCATTCTCTCCACATGACCATACCATCTCAGTACACTCTCATTGATTCTGGTGTCCACCGACTTCCTCACTCCACATCTTTCACGAATCACATTATTTCGTATCCTGTCCACCCACTGTCCTCCACATACATTCCTTAGGAGTCCCATCTCCACTGCTCTTACTCTTGACTTTTCATTTTCATGCCACACCATAGTCTCACTCCTATATGTTGATGTTGATACACACTCCCTCATGTAAGCCTCGTGCAGCTGCAACACTGAAGCCTCTGTTTCTTATCAAGGCTTTCATTGCACAAGCTACTTTTCTTCCTTGTCTCACTCTACTTTCAACTTCGTTTGCACATTGTCCTCTCTCTTCAATCACTGTATCCACGTGTTTGAATTCTCTCACCAGTTCCAGTCTCTCTTCATTCACTGTAACATCGCACTGGGAGTCACCTTCTCACTCAATAACCATCACTTTACACTTTTCTACATTTACTCTCAAGGCACGGCGCTCACACACATCAGCAAATCTCTGCACTAGCCTACCAAGTTCTTGTCCGGTACTTAAGCATATTCTCCATTATTATACCCGACTTCCAATCCTCCGGGGCTCACCTTCCTCCCAGACCATTGTGCACATCTTACATATTCATTCTACTACTATCTCTTCCCTATGCTTCAGCATTTCACTGCACACTCCATCACTTCCTGGGGCTTTCCCTATTTTGACTTTCTTCATTACTTCCACTACTTCCATCCTATTAATTACTTTTTCTCTTCTCACCGCTCATTTCCCAGGCACTTATATTAGCATTACTTTCTTTTTCTATGTTCAGCAATTCCATAAAGTGCTCTCTCCATCTGCTCACTTTTTCTTCCTTCTCCACTAGCAATCTACCATGTTGATCTTTCACTCCCCACCTTACTTCCTTATCACCTTGTCTAACACTATCTCTTTCCAGAACATTTTCTTACAATCCTTCCACTTCGCACTCAGATTTCTTCCAAATTCCTCATCCATTCTCTTCTTACTCTCCCTTATGTCATTTCACCTCTCTCTTCCTCTCTACATGTAACTCTCTCTTCCGTCTCTCAACTTCCTCCACACCGCTGTTTCTCATCTATCCACTATATGCTTTCTTCTTTTGTGCCATAGCCTTTCTCACTTCTTCAATCCACCATGCTGTTCCTTGCGCCCTCTTTTGTCTTCTCTTCACCCTACACATCACCTAACATGCTGCACAGATTTCTTATGTAAATATCTTGTACACATTTTCTATGTCCCCCATCTGCTCCGAATCATATTTACCCAATCGCTCCTCCAGTTCTCTCTTATATTCTGCCATTTTTCCATCATCTGGCAACCTTTCTATCCTACTTGTATGGATTACTTTCTCCTGTCCATCCCTTCTCATACTCCTCCGTATCATTTGAACCTTGACTTTCACCACCACCATGTGGTGGTCAGAAAGGCCACCCCCCCAACCTCTGTATGCTCTTGCATCCATTACACACCACATTCTATCATCCACACACACATGATCAATCAATGCCTTCCGTTCACTCGCCACATATACCTGTGGATCATTTTGTCTTTTAAGGGGGTATTGACTATCATCAACGTCCTCCTTGCACAAATGTCCATTAGATCACTGCCATTCTCATCCACTTCTGTGAGCACATCCCAGTCTCCAACTACTCAATCCGCCTTCATATTCCTACTTTTCCATTCATATCTCCAGTAAAAAAGACTCTCTCATTCCTTTCAAACTTTTCCACGCATGTTTCCACGTTCGTCCAGAACTCTTCTTTCACCCTACTTGCATGATCTTACAATGGCGCATACACACATACACAATCACCCATACTCGTTGCCCAACTTCCAATCTTACCCATACAATCCTTGAGCCAATGGATCCATACTCTCTTATATTCTCCTTCCATCTCTTGCACACAACAATACGAACTCCTTTTGTCCTCTCATTCTTACCAACTCTCACACATATACCCATCCATACTCCCATTCTCTCACAGTCTCACCTCTCCATTTTGTCTCCTTTAATCCACATACATCCACTTTTGCATCCTCAAGCACCTGGACAATCTCTCTCATCATTCGCATCCCTTACATTCCATGTTTCAATCCGGACCATGTCCTTTGTTCGGTCCTTAGTCGTCACCTGTTGGTAAGTCCTGGTCCGAGGCTTCTTGTTCGTATTATTAGTTATTTTTTTTCCGGGAGGGGCACTTACCCTCTGCTAATCCACCTGTTGTCACGTAGGGACCACGTGTTGGTTGGTTAAAAGGTTACCACCCAACTTTGTAAATGATATCCTGGTTTACAGGAAATCATTTGTCTTGCTACTCAGTGTAGAGCTACCCTAAAATAGAGGACTGCTACACTAAGGTGGTGGATGATGGGCGCCCCCACCTTTACAAAAGAGATGACTCTAAGATCTTAGCAGCTATTGACCCATTAGCTTATTACTAGTTAATCACAAATTCATCACAAAAGCCTTTACTAACACAATATCAACAACAAATTTGGAAGAAAACTAACCTCGTGAACAGGCAAGATTCCGATGATAGTATGCTACTACTGATCATCTACACACAGTGAATCTGCTCACTGAGAAAACTGTGGAATATAATAAACCACTGTGCTTAGGTTTTGTTGATTACGAAAAGGCTTTCGGCTCAGTGGACCACATAGCAATTACAAATTCACTGCGAGAACAAGGAGCAAATGAGAACTTTGTAAAACTGCTCGAAAACCTTTTATATGAGTAAACAGGGAAAGGCTACATTTAAAATACATAAAGACTCAGAAAAAATTAAGACGGATAAGGGTGTTCATCAGGGAGATAATTTCACCAATATTATTTACAGCATGCCTAGGAAGTATTTTCAGAAAGGTATCTGCCAGAGGAGATAACATACATGGAGAAAACCTAAACCATTCAAGGTTTGCAAATGATCTTGTCCTAATCTTTGAAAACAGCAGAGCTATGACCTAAACAGAGAAAACCTCAAAGCAGGGCTAAGATGTACCGGAGTAAAACCAATGAAATGTTTAATCCAATTACACCAAAGAGCATCATTAGAATAAGCGAAGAAATTCTTGAAGAAGTCAAGGAGTATAATTAGCTGGAGCAAATACAAAACTGACGAAAGATCATGATAGCGAAATAAACTCTCACATGACAGTTGGATGGAAAGCTTTCGGCCAACATAGAGACATCATGAACAGTAGTTTGCCGGTATGTATGAAACGAAAAGTATATAACAAATGTATAATCCCAGCTATGACTCTCGGTTGTGAGGCCTGGAAACGGCAAAATAGATGGAAAACACTCTAATCCGTCTTCAAAGAGCTGTGGAATGGTCAATGTTGGGTATATTTTTAACTCCTATGCTCCGTAGGTTTTTCTATGTCGTCCACTCCTTACTAAAGGGGATTTCCATGATTTTGGCAAAAATACCCTTACTTCAAACCCTAATATCTGTCAAATTAAAATACCTAGAGAAAGATATAAAGATGCATAAGACTCGCCAATTCTTCGTCTTTCAAATGAGAGTATCCTCAGGTCTCCAGGTGGTCTGGTTGGTGAGTAAGGATATTTAAAGATGACTGTTTTTTTGTGTTTTGACGGACTGTTTCTGAGCACGCTTCACTGCCAGTGGCCTTGGACTCACTGGCTAGCACTGGCAGCACTGACCGGAGTGGTAATTGTAGCACTGCCCCGCCTTCCTTCAAGGAAACTTGAAAATTTCCACTCAATCTTCGAATTTTCCTTACCATTGAAAGGATGAGTCATCACCCGTTCATGTGGCTCCCCATAGGGTTTTCTGCCCATTTCCCCATAGGTGTGTGGGAAGAGAATAGCTCTTTGATTTTCTGTACTCACTTCTTGCGTCGGTTATAAAAATTTCCCTCTACTACGGCACCTGTATTTGCACTTGACATCACGATTACGGGTAACTGCACTTTGGGAAGTAAATGCTCTAGCTGTTTCATGCAGTGTGGTTGAGAATGAGGTAATTACTTGTACTAAAATTGTGACTAATTTGTACTAAGGGGCATCTTGAAAATATTACTAATGTTATACACAACTTACATTCTTTGTAGTTAACATAACAAATACGGTTATTTTCACATATTCATCGTTATTTTCTGAGTAATGAAGGAAAAAATTTAGTTTTAACCAACCAGGTAATTTTCTTTCTCGCCCACGCACTCCTGGTATTCTTTCATGTAACAGGTACGGTTACTCAAGGTATTTCCAATCATTGTTTCAGAAATAACCATGAACAGTAACATTTATTGCACTGCACTTGTAAAACTTTTTATAATACACTTATAACATTTACTGGATATAACTTACATGTTACATTTCACTCATGTATAAAAAACACACACTCGTGCAAACCTGTTTACTATTTACAATTTCCCAAACACCTGTTCAGTCACTGAGCCCTTTCCCTGGTGGTAATGGCAGAACTTTCCCGGGAGTCGACGATGCAATCGGCCCCCCCGCATGTGGGGGAGCGAAATCGGATGAGGAGGATGAGGAAGACATCACTCTACACTCCACCAGTGCCGTGGACAGACTGAACCTCACGTCAGTGGGGTACCTTGGGCACCTACCTACCCAGTGGTTGTCATAGAAAATGGTCACGGGTTCAAAGGGTTGCAGGAAGATGCTTGCGACTATACACGTCAAAAGGAGTTGCTCCGCACCCAGAATCGTGATGGCTATACACATCAATCGCCGCGTAGGGTTTAAGAGACAGGAAAAGATCAACTTGGGTGAGAGATCAGACTAGTCAGAGACATTATAAAAGTTATAAAAATAACAGAAATGGAAGTGGGCAGGTTGTAGGAAGAATAAGGGATAACCGATGGAGCACAAGGCTGAATGACTGGACTACAAGAGATAGTATGCATAGAGGAAAAAGACCAGACAGGAGGTGTAGAGATGAGATAAAAAAGTTTGCAGGCAAAACGTGGCAGAGATTGGCTCAGTGAAGGAACTCGTGGAAAAGATGGTGGGAGGCCTTTGTTGGCCAGTGGACTTGCAATGGCTGGTGATAATGATGATGCACTCACGTACATATACTGTACATAGATCTCTCTCTCTCTCTCTCTCTCTCTCTCTCTCTCTCTCTCTCTCTCTCTCTCTCTGATGTGCTATTATACCATTTGGTGAAATAGCACATGATACGGAAGAATTTATCAAGGTGGTGGAAGTATTCCATAGTCATCTATACAACTCTGACGACAGACCAAGCATCGAAGAAAACCCAGTATCATCAGAAATTCCAGCCAAAGCCAAAGAAGAAACAAAACAACTTTCCAAAACATGAACAGATGTAGTGCATCATAGGACTTTATCACAGCAGATTAAAAGATGCAGGAATGACAGCCATGGAGAAACCATCAAAACTCTTTACGAAATGTCCCAGAGAAGGAAAAGTTCTAACAGTCTGGAAAATGCAATAATAATCTTAATTCTATAGCTTACATAAGATGGGAAACTTGAGAAATATTAAAAACCATTGACCAATAAGTCTGTTGTCATTTATATACATGCTGTTCACAAAGATTATCACCAATAGAATTTCAGACATGCTTGACACTAACCAGATCAGGGAACAAGCAGTCTTTCAAATTGGATTATCAAAGATCGACCACATTCATATAATATATTCAAATACCTGTGAAGACAAATGAGCACAGGAAACTGCTGTGTATGGCATTCATTGTTTACGAGAAAGCCTTCTACTCAGTAGAAATAACAGCAGTACTGAGTGCAATTCGTAAACATTGTGTAAATGAGATCTACTGTAGAATATTGGATGTCATATACCTAGACGGAACAGTGAACATTGTGCGCCACACATGCAATGGAAACATTCCAATTAAAAAAAAAAAAAAAAAAAATGTATGGCAGGGCGATACTATCTCACCATGTTTACTATCTCTGCATGTTTACAAGTATGTAGAAAGCTTAGTTGGGTTAATAAAGCGTTTAGAACAGGACTACCCACAGATTCACAGATATCACCGTTGTCTTTAGTGAATCGGGTGGACAACTGCAACAGTTGATACAGTTGACAGAAGCCTTAAACAGAGAAAGCCTTTGTGTAGGACTGAATATGAGTAATAAGAAGATAGAAAGTATGTTTAATAACCAGGCTTAAAATGAGGAAGTAAAAAAATCAAAATAAAGTTTTTGAATTACGTGATAAATGTGTATACCTAGGGCAACTTGTACATCTAACCCGTCAATCGAACCTTCAGTAAGTAGACGTATAAAGCTGGATTGGAGCGCGTTCGGAACACAATAATGTACAATAATGAAGGACACTCTACCATTGTCCTTAAAGCGAAAAGTTTTAGTCAGTGAGTTCTCCCCGCAATGACTTACGGCTCAGACATGGACAGTGATCGAACCGCTGGGAAGAAAGTTAAGAAGGACCCACAGAGGTATAGAAGGATCGATGCTACGAATCACTTTAAGAGATGAGAAAGAATCAGGTTGGATTAGGAAATGGACTGGAAAACAAGACATGCGAAAACCAATAAAGAAGAAGAAATAGCAGTGGGCGGGCCATATTTGTAGAGGACATGACAAGAGATGAACAAGGAAACCAACAGACTGGTTAATAACTGATTGAGAAAGACCAATATCAAAACCAACAACCAACAACCAGGTGATGTGATGAAATAAAGAATTTTATCAGGAGGTTCAGGGTTCGAGACAAAAAACAAAGCGCAAGTGATGAACACAGAAAATTCTATAGGGGTCTTAGGTTTCCGAAATGAAACAGCACAAGACAGAGATCAATGGAAGCGTTAAGGAGAGGCCAATATCCTGTAGTTGAATGTCAGGGGCTGATGAATATACATCTATATTTATTTATCAGTTAATCAGTCAACCTGTCTTTTTATCTGTCTACAGTACCTATCTAGCGATATATATATATATATATATATATATATATATATATATATATATATATATATATATATATATATATATATAGATAGATATAGATATATATATATTTATATTTATATTCCACCCCACAATGCGTATGGGATCATTTACTGTCAACCGGCTACATCATGCTAATGTCTGTACAAGGCTGCAACAGACTTAGGCACAACAAAGCAGCCACAAAGGTAGAATGTTGCTGGTCAGAAAGTGACCATGCGTGACACTACTGTAATATCTTCAAAATCTAGCAACGGATGTCGAGTTAAGCACATTTACTAACAACAGGAGTTACAGGGTCTTGCACGAAAACAATGCCACCTGGCCCAACTTCAAATGCTTACCAGCAGCTTACGTTAAGAAAAAATGTGATAATCTATAAGAAATAAATGTTTGTTGTTTGTTTCAAAGCAGATATTATCATTTTTCTTGTGATAACACTGAATAATTAAAATAACATATGTACAAATTCTCTCTACTCTTTCATTATACAGACTTCTGTATGCTGTAAGAGTGTGTCTTATTTCTGGTTGACTGCCAAACCGAAGTTGCTATTTACTTTTACGTTCCTTACCTCAGTTTATGGAAGGGATGAAATAGTGATTTCAATCAGTGATTTTCTTTTAAAACTTTTTGACAGATCATGTTATAGTTATCGACCATAATCAACTTAAATAATAAAAATAATAAAAACAATAGCAATCATCATCATCATCATCATCATCATCATAAAGAAAATAAATAAATAAATAATAATAATAATAATAATAATAATTATTATTATTATTATTATTGTTTTACTTGCTTAAAGGCCGCCTTCAACAGCCTCCGCTCGATGTCAACTCATTTCCTATTTTCAGTTGAAAGATAAATTTGAAATACTCATGCCGTGAGAGAGTCGGAGTGAGGGGACACCCGTTGAGAAGAGAGAGAGAGAGAGAGAGAGAGAGAGAGAGGCAGAACAGGAGTTTTTGCTGATATACTAAATTATTCTATGGCATTATAGTATACAATTTTTGGAATATAAGTAGGGAGGAAGAATAGGCGAAGGAGTGATAATACAACAAAAAGGCCCCTCTTCTCTCTTCTGCTTTGTTGGTAATTTCAATGCTGGGCCGGGAACGAATCCAACCCTTCCATTAGAAGCAAATTCTAAATTTCAAGCAAAAGGCCAGCAATGAGTCATAGCTCGGGAATTGGTGGCCCGATGGGACAGGAAATTGTTCTATTCTTCACGTTACAGCATTTTAACGGAACATTACTCTTAAAAAAATTGTTACATTGCGCCGTTTTTGCTGTGTTAAGGTAGCAAACAAACGAACATACAGAAATCGGATCATAATAATACTGATTTGTATTACTACAGTATTATTATTATTATTATTATTATTATTATTAGTAGTAGTAGTAGTAGTAGTAGTTGTTGTTGTAGTAGTAGTGGTAGTAGTGGTAGTAGCTGTTTAACAAACCTTCACCATCTTAACTATCATCGACATTCTAATCCTGTATCACATATTTACATAAGTTGTCGAGGCTCTTGAGTTGATATTTTATAAAGAGAAATATTGGTACATTAGTTAACAATGCTAGTGCAAAAGTGAATGAACATGAGTTTGATTCGCTCTGTTAATATATTTTACAGGAGAGCTCCCGAACATTGACTATTCTCTTAGAAGCTGCAGCATTCTAATGACATGAACACTGGCAATGCAGTAGGTTAGGTAACTTTTATATATATATATATATATATATATATATATATATTCATGGATTTAGAGAAAGCGTATGATAGAATTGATAGGGAGGCTTTGTGGACTGTTTTAAGATTGTATGGACTTGATGGTAGGTACTAAAAGGGGTGAAAAGTTTTTATCTAAATAGCAGAGCATGTGTAAGAGTGGGAAATGCTGTGAGTGACTGGTTTCCTGTGAAAGTGGGGCTGCGACAGGGATGTGTGATGTCGCCTTGGTTGTTTAATATTTACATGGATGGTGTTGTAAGGGAGGTGAATGCAAGAATTTTAGGTGGAGGTCTGAGTCTGGTGAATGTTGATGGTGGAGAGTGGAATCTGAAGCAGCTGCTGTTTGCAGATGATACTGCACTGGTGGCTGATTCAGAGGAGAGATTGAGACAGTTGGTAGAGGAGTTTGGAAGGGTGTGTGAAAGGAGGAAATTGAAAGTAAATGAGAATAAGAGTAAAGTGATGAAGTGTACGAGGTTGATAGATGGTAGGGGGATGAATATAGTTTTGAATGGTGAGTTGCTTGAGGAGGTAGAGTGTTTTAAATATCTAGGGTCACATATTGCTGTGGATGGAAGAATAGATGCAGAAGTGAAGTTTAGAATAAATGAAGTAGGAAAGGTGCTGGGAGGAATGAAAAAAGTGTTTAGATGTCGTTCGCTTAGAATGGATGTAAAGAGAAGGTTGTATGAGGGTGTTGTGTACCGACTGCGTTATATGGGGCTGAAACATGGAATATGGGTGCAGCAAAGAGGAAAAGTTTGAATGTAATGGAGATGAGGTGTCTGAGGAGTATGTGTGGAGTGACGCGTATGGGTCGAGTGTGAAATGATGAAGTGTGAAGGAGAACTGGAGTTGTTCGGGAGATGGCTGGTAGAGTTGAGCAGAGGGTGTTGCGATGGTTTGGGCATATGGAGAGAATGGATAATGAGCGATTGGTGAAAAAGATAACTAGATCTGATGTGAGAGGTGTAAGGCTGAGAGGAAGACCACGAATAGGATGGATGGACAGTGTGAAGAGAGCACTGGATGCAAGAGGGATGTCTGTTGAGCAAGGAAGAGTGGCTGTGTGTGACAGAAATAAATGGAGAGAAATTGTGAATGAATAAGTGATGACGCAGCCCTGAGGGGATATTCTCCCGCATTTGGTCTGATCAGCTAGTCAGGTCAGGTGCGGGTAAGGGGATGGGTCTGTTATGATGTGGCAGGGGTAAACCAGCTCTGCTGTCGGGCCGTGCTGCGTATGTCACTGATTGCATTGCGCAGTTGACCCTTGTGGGGTGTGGTGCGGTGAGGATCTGTCCGTTCTCCCCTTGGGGCTAAGATGCGAATGAATGTGTTTGAATGGATGAGTAAATGGGGAGTGTGTCGTCCTGTCTCGGCTACCTATATATATATATATATATATATATATATATATATATATATATATATATTTGTGTGTGTGTGTGTGTGTGTGTGTGTGTTTTGGGGTAAAGTAATGCTCACAAATTTTTACTTACGCAGTGGAGCCTACGCCTCACTACAACGCTCAGGGAAGAGGACAGTGGTTGGGAATGGTGGTGGTGTTATTGGCTGTAGGGTGGGTGCACATGGCAAAGACGAGGCTGCCATAGACGCTAGAGACCCAACCAACCATGCCTGACGCACCATCCCAGAAAACTGAGTTCTCGCAGGGAAAGAGACTCCCTCATGACAGTTTCTTACCTTTATTATCCAAGTAAGACTGCCCCTCCATGCTGGAAAAGGAAGAGGCATAAGAGAGAAATTTATGAACAGTGTTGATGCAGGAAGCAGACGTCTGTTTGTTGTTTATCTTGTAACTTATGAGGATTTTGTTCAGCCTAGGAGACTATTCCATTAGGAAGGGTTATGTATGGTGTTCATTAACCCTATCACTACCAGACGTCTTTCTTAAGCTGAAAAAAACTTTTCTCAAGGTAACAATAATCAACTAAATTATTATGTCCTCTGGCATAAAGAATTAATTGGGTGGAGGAGGAGGGAAGCATAATTCACTTTTTTATTCTGCTGTTTAACGGTAAAATAATGTTTTTTTTTTTTTGACAAAGTACTATAATTAGAACTCTATGCTACCAGATTTTCTACAGCAGTCCCAAAGGATAACGCTTTCTACAAAATTGTTGTCCAAAATCAACTCGTAGCTAATAATTTCAGTACAGTGAAGTCTTGTTTAATTTTACTTCTGTTATCCCCGGAAAATTTTATTCAGTCTAAGAGAGGTTTTTCGTACCTGAGGGTTTGATATCGCCTTCATTAATATTATCACTAGTTAGGGTCCTTCGGGATTTGAAGGATATTCAACGGCCAGTATGAAGATTAAAAAATGAATAATAAATGAGGAGTTAGTTTGAAGTAATTTTATCATAAAAATTAATAAGTATATCAGTAGGCCTATACCAATGATTATAATATAGTATCACTGTCATTATCATCATACATGTTCAGCATTTAAAAGATTAGTCATATTGTATCTCTCCTCTTAGGAAAGTGTGGTGGCAAAGGGATTGAAAAGCCTGAGTTTCCTCTCTTTATTTGTCCCGAATGTGACCCGGCGTCAAGGTTACTTAACTTCCAAAACAAGCGCAGATACCAACATGCCGTCCAGAAACCCAAACATCTCACAGGCCCGCATAAATTGGAATGTTTCTAATACAAAGTACCAAAGTAAGTTGAGCAATTTAGCACAATGGTGTTTTTTTAAACTTTGCTACTTTGAAAAGTTCATATTAAGCATAGGAAAGATTCAAAATTAAGGGGAATAGTGAAGTCTGTCTTTACACCCTCCTTTTCGAGAAGTCTATTCTGAGTTGCATAATGGACATCCTATTGCCGAACAAGTTAAATGTGGAAGAAGAGGAAAGGGTAGCGCCCCAGAACAACATGCTATGCATGAAAGTATTGACCATGGTGGGCTTCAAGAAATTTTCCCTCTTCGGTTTCAATAAATGGTGAGGGAGGCGAGCTGAGGGGATGAGTATTCAGTTTTGATTAAACTTTAAATTAAGAATGCCGGTTACATAGAATTAGATTATTTGTTCTTGACATTACTAAATCCACACACGTATGTTGACCCCTTAATGTTGTTATTATACTTTTCACAACAGACAATATCCTTTCATTATCAGGTTTAGTATGGAATTAGCCAAAGTCGCACGTTACTACTGTAATATAGGCCGAATAAAGTGAGTGTGGGACTAAAGGAATTATATTTTCAAATAAAAACTGCTGAGTACTAAGCGCGCATGGCTAGGGGCATATTGCCGTAGTGAAACAGCCACCTACCATTCCAGTTCTCGTTTGCGTCTGCGTCACTCAAACGTATAAAATCTTGCAGACTAATAGCTGCATTAAACCTGTCAATCCGTGTTGCATTTCTTGTTTTGTCCTTGGGAGATTTTATATATTTTTAAACAGACCTATATTAATGAAGCGGTTAATGAAGGATATATCTAAATCTTCTGGTAATAAGATTGTCTACAAAACCATGTATAATCGATGGAAGATAGCAACAGTGACAAAAAAAAAGTAGGTCTATGAAGTGAGTTAACAGTAGCACTGTTAGGACTCCATATTATAATTACAAATCATAATAGATAAATAAATAAATAGATAGATAGATAGACAGCTCCATGCAAGCCTGGGAAAGGGAAATGATCTTGCAAGTTAACTGAGGAAATGTTGACGACACATAGGAAGTAGCATAGTCAGGGGATGATGTAGGTAGCGTGTCAGCGAGATAGCAGGGGAACAAAGCCTAGTGACATACACACATACTCACACACAGGTTTCTGGAACTTTCCAACCACAGTGTAACACACGTGACACGACCCCTGTTTCACCAGAATTTAGGAAGGAGAGCTCAGAAGGAGGCTAGCATAAGAACCGACAGGTAGTGGAGAGAGTGAACAAGAAAGAGGGGCTCAACTAGACTTACTTATTATATTGTCTCTGTAAGACATACCCTGCTCAACTTAGATTTCTCTGAAGATAATAAATTAAGATCAACTCACTGTATTCATCTTTAATTCCTACTACAAGAAGTCGAGAGTGACAACTAAACAACAAACCTTCTCTACAAGTAACTACAAAGTCTGTTATGAGATATGGTTGGCAGCGAACGTATACGAACCTCGTCTACGAATCAACAGTGAATTCCTACAAAATATCAAGATTGAAAACAAAAAAAATACCTCTCACAGCCAACAACTCACAACCAGCTCCTGACAGTATTCTCTCCACCCCCCCCCCCTCCGTCTCCACGATCATCACGCTGATGTAGAGGTGAAGAGGTCACAGGACGCCTTGCAAGTAGTTTAACAATATATTGATACAAACAATCTTGCAATTTCTATGACGAACCAACGAACTACAACCATCTACAATCAACTACAAGTAACAACTCCACGAGTCGTCTGTATAATCTTCTACACGCTCCTACAAGTAGCGGCAGTCTTCATCCTACAACGAGTAAATCACAAGAAAAAAGGACCGAGTATACATCAAGAAAGAAAAAACAAAACAAACAAACGAAGAGTGAGATACGACTCACAACTCACAACCACCAGACCTCACCCTCCTCTCTCTGCTACATCCACCCAACCTCCACCGCTGACGCAGGAGTGAAGAGGTCAAGACGACGAAGCAAATACCAAGTCCATACTCACAACTCATCTTACTCACTCATCTTCACTCAAGTTACTCATCGCTACTCATTTACTCACCACAGCTACCAGTGTGGGAAGTCGACGTCACCATACGTATCAGCGTGTGTCTGACACCCCACAACACGTCAATCAACCCGTGAAGAACAACGCTGTCACCACATGCAACACCACTCACACCATTTCCACCACGGTAAAAATTAGTGAGTTACATAGTTACTTCATCTATACGATACACAGTGATAGACAACACATTTTGCACAAACATATAAAACGTGCTGTATACAATAGTTACAACTTACGTACACATACTTACTTCAATTACCTGCATAACTCAAACACTAAATATTCACCAACAATAAATATTCTACACTGTATATATTCATTCATTTATTATAGCATTTATTTACTACCATCGAGTTTTACCATTTATACCTACATAAAATACGTGTTTCATACATGCAGCTATACATTATTACATCTACAAAGTGATAAAGAAAATATACCATCACAGTTACTCAGTGAGCGATTAAAAGAACTGTATTAAACATTTATTAATTAAAGGTACCTAGTGGAAACAGATAAATTAAGTTACAAGGAAAACCAGAAAAAAAAATGGCCAACACAAATGACGTTAGCAAGAATGAACATCTTCAACACAATCGTGAAGACAAAGATTTCCACACAGTGCTGACACATATATTGCCCACGATAGGTACAAGTGAACAACAAGTCAGTGTATATAGTTAATACTGTATATAGTGTATATCTATTTTTATATAAAATAACAAAATATGGGACTATATAATATCATTTTCAGTAATATCTGTGCAATATAAACTAAACCTTAAAAAAGGGTCCCTAGGAAATTAGCCAGCAATTATGCAACCATGAACAACACAGAAAAAGCGTAGACAAACGAAGAAAAACAAACTATAGAAAATCAATACATACAAAAAAAAAGAAAGAAAAAGAAATAGAGTAAGATCACATAACAAACAAATGAAAATAAGTGTAAGTGTTACTACAAATGCCAAAATACCACATAAACTACAAACAAAAAAGCAAATTGTTGTCTCCACAAGCTAGTGGCATGGCACATCATATCATCGACCGCAGCATGACCGGATTCAATGTCAGGACTGCAATTATTACAATTATGTAACTACAAACGATATGTAACAATTATGTAACGACAAACGATTGCATTATGTTACACTTACTACAATTATGTAACTACAAACAATATGTAACAATTATGTAACAGTTGCATTAACAAGATGTAACTTTTATGTAACTTTAACTACAATTATGTAACTACAAACAATATGTAACAATTATGTAACAGTTGGATTAACAAGATGTAACTTTTATGTAACTTTAACTACAATTATGTAACTTCAAACAATATGTAACAATTATGTAACAGTTGCATTAACAAGATGTAACTTTTATGTAACTTAACTACAATTATAAGGCCAACACAATTATGTAACAGTTGCATTAACAAAATGTAACTACAATTATAAGGCCAACACAATTATGCATTACCACAATATTATGTAACAATTCATAAAATGTTACAATTATGTATTACCACAATGTTACTACAATATTATAAGTCATACAATTATACCACAATTCTGTATTACCAGTATCATCATAAAAGTTAGGAGAAATATTAGACATTACTAAAGGGATAACTTAATATGTAATGTATAACCTAGCAGTATTACCATTGCACAATTATATGCTTATGTCTGTTATACATACACATCTTACAAAATGTCATACAACAACCATTGCATTTATTCAAATATGTATACAACTTGTTTAAAATGTAATATTACTAGATCATTGCAATTTACTATGAATATCATATGTATACAGTATTATAATCCATATCATGTACTAATAGATTAGCATATGTCAATGATAATTGCTGTCGGAGGACCTCCAGCAGTGTGGCCGAGCATATGTTAGGACTCCATATTATAATTACAAATCATAATAGATAAATGGATAAATAGATAGACAGAGAGACAGATAGAAGCAGGAAGTCAGATGATGAGAAGGTACTGTGTCTGCGAGAATCGAGCAATGCTAAACATGCTTATTCGTACACACTCTTAACTCAAGGAATGCTTTATAGGCACACGACAGCACCTCGTGACCATACACACACATACACACATACTGACACACAGGCTTCTAGAACTTTCCAACCACAGTGTAACACACGTGACACGACCCCTGCTACACCAGAATTTAGGAAGCAGAGGCAGAAGGAGACAGGCCATAGAACAGGCAGGTAGTAGGGAGAAGGGCTTAGCAACATGGAAGAGAGAGAGAGAGAGAGCGAGACAGGAGGTAGCAGGCGGGACTCTACTTATACTTCACTCGTGTGTGTGAGACTTTGTTAATATTTCCAAGACAAATGAAAATAGTCCCATACTATTCTCTACCTCTCCTGTCATTGCATGACAAAAGGGAACCAAGATTATATACTTACAAGCTACTCACGTATAACAACTGCTGGTCCACAAGATTAATATATATAAAACATCACTACAAAGATGTTACAAAGTTTTATGACAGCACATCTAGGGATTATGTACATTTCTATCCATGTTAAAGCATGCAAGCAACGTGACTTCTATCATGACTGACTTTGTGATGCAATTTGCTTCATTTGCAACACTTTCTCGAAAGCTTCAGCAAGAAGGCCATTTTAGCTTGCTGGTGCCCATGCGACGATGCACGGCCGTGTACTATCGTGCTCTTCTGTGATATATGACAAACAGAAGAGTGGCTTATAGAGGACATCCATTAAAGCGAAGAAATTGACACCCCTTACAAATTAATGCAATGAATATCAGATTATATTTCTTTTAAACTCATCTGGCTAACTTAATCTGCACACGTGTACAGGCAGTCCTTTTAATAAGTGAGGGATGCTTTGTAATCATTGCAATTTTTTTTTTCCCCCAAAAAAAACTGATACTATAAAATAAGGGAAACTACCAGACCTAATCATACCTAGTAGTGGACATTTAAAGGTAATTCATTCGTAAGGGTTAATAGTGGTATCATATATATATATATATATATATATATATATATATATATATATATATATATATATATAGATAGATAGGTAGATAGATAGATAAATATAGAGATATAGATATATAGATAAATGCAACTATACGTATAACTTAATAACAATAATATATATATATATATATATATATATATATATATATATATATATATAATATATATATATATATATCTATATATATATATATATATATATATAATATATATATATATGTATATATATAAATATATACCATACGGTATATATATATATATATATATATATATATATATATATATATATATATATATAAAGTACAGAGTGCAAACTGCTGGTTGAAACTGGTGTGGTGCAATTAAGAACAGAATGTGCAGTGTTAAAAAATTATAACTCGTAGTGCAAAGGATTAAGTGCAGCACAGCACTGGATTACTGTACATGCTTCAAGGGCATTTTCATCACTGCCAGAGTCTTAGAGGAGGCGGGTTAGGGCCCGTTCACACTGAGGCCGGAACCAAACATACTGTATTCTGCTATATAAAGTCCGACAACATACGATATGTGACGCAAGTGTTCGACGCAAATCCCCCGCCGGAAAAGGTGTTCTCACTGGAGACGGAATTGTGGTGGGTGGTAGTGTCAGACCAACGGTCAAGGTGGTAACATGGTGCTGTCAAGGAGGTGTAGGAAACTTTCGTTACTCTGGCTTCATAGGAGGAAATGGAGACATGGGCAATGTAAATACTGGGTGCATCCCATTAACAGGACACGAACATCATTGGGCGAATATCACCACCTCTTTCCCCAAATACTTGATGACGAACGTAGGTGTGTGGAATATATACGAATGAAACCACAGACATTCCAACACCTGGTGAATCTTTGCAAAGATCATCTAAAGAAGGAAGAAACAAACTACAGGAAACCAATATCTGCGGAAGAATGACTGGTCGTCACACAGCTCCACATAATGTCGGAATCAAACGGACAAACGAGGTGCGCACTTTACTGCGCCGCAAGATTCTGACATTATTCAGACCACCGGTGTGAATGCTTCACCAGGTTCATGGAACATTTTAATGGTTGTTACAACGGCAGTTTGTTCCTGACGCTGGTGGTCGGACAATTTGTGCCACAATATGTCTGGTTCAAGCATCGGTGTAAACAGGCCCTAAACCTTTGTAATGAATGGCCACGGATATGCTGTAAGTACCCTGTACACTGCTAAATATTTTCCATACTCACTTCTAATTCCTCATTCTCTGGTTCCTTTTCATTTATTTCATGCTTTTTGTCCTTTATTTGTGTGAATAGGGTCTTAAATAGGTGCTAAGCATGTCCGGTAGAGAGTTATGTGGGTGGTTTTCTGAGTTAGGCTGGGTTAGGGTCTATAAGTATCAGTCCAGGAGGCAGGCGCCCACTATCCGGACAGACCCACTTTCCGGACATGCCTTTGGCTCTATTACATTGGATATTGGAGGGATTACTATATATTCTATATATATATATATATATATATATATATATATATATATATATATATACTGTATATATATATATATATATATATATATATATATATATATATATATATAATATGTATACATATATATTTATATATATATATATAGTATATATGCATATATATATATGCATATATATATATATATATATATATATATATATATACTGTATATATATATATATATATATATATATATATATATATATATATATACATATATATATATATATATATATATATATATATATATATACAACATTCATGCATATATATATATATATATATATATATATATTATATATATATATATATATATATATATATATATATATATATATATACAGTATATATGCATATATATATATATATATATATATATATATATATACAGGGTGTAACGCGACGTATGACAAAAACTTACACCAATGATCTATCATGTAATTTTGAGCATATTTTGTTCTATAAGCATATGGTCTCTGTGACCCCAGATCAATACCCAGCATTCGGCTGTTTTGTGGAAAAGCTTCGTCTCTTGCATGTGCCATTGGGTGAGAGCTTGGCAGGGTGACGGGAGACGAGTATTATTAGCTTACACTGCACTGTACATGAAAATCCCATATCCTATCAATACACACGAGTTTAAAGAAGAAACTGTACGTAGTCTATTGATTCTTTAACATCGTCATGCATTCATGTAATTCTTTTGCACAAATCGACTGTTATTAAGGATTAAATTCAAATTTTATGGCTTGCAAGGGAGTAGGGAGGGAGGACAAGCGCTGTGTTGTTGCCAGTTATGTAATATTTGGTTTGTAGAATGTTGCTACCAGCATTATCATAACACCCACAGCTCATTCAGTGAAAAAAAAGTTATTCTAAAGGGAGATTAGCATCACTTTGTCAGGAAGAATTTTATTTATCACAATTTTTCTGCTGCAAGTAAACGTGGCGCCATTGGGTATCTCCACCTGTGTTCCTCTCTGCAGACTGGCATTACCATCTCAGAATCCGTAAAAAAATACATGATATCTGCATAGTCTTCATTGCTGTACGTACGTGGCATGCTGTTTCATGAACATGTGAAGCTGAACCCGGTGAACAACAGAACGCGGAGAACATTATTTGAAGTGTGTACCTCCCCTGCAAATGTTCCCGTTCAAATGACGTGGACGCAGGGCTGCCAAGTCTTTATCATCAATCTCGCTAGTTTAGTCATGAAAACTTGCTAGAATGTCGCTAGATAATAAACACTGCAAAACATCGCTAGAAAATACGATAAATCTCTAGAATATCACCTAAAAATGGCAAAAATATCCAGAATGTAGCTAGATATCATGTTGCCAGATGTTAGTGTCGCAAGTAGAAGCAAAAAATAGGTCTAGCTACATAATCGTTACATTGGCAATCCTGTATCACTGTTCTCCCGTCAGCAGCATATGAAAAAAATGGTGCCACGTTTACTTGCAGCCGAAAAATTTTAATGAATAATAATAATACTCCTGATTTAAAGTGATGCTAGTCACTCAGTACAGTAATGTTCTTTCACTGAATGGGCTGTGGGTGTTAGGATAATGCTGGTAGCAACATCCTACAAACCAAATATTACACAACTGGCAACAACACACTAGCCTGTCCTCCCTCCCTCTCTTCCTTCTCCCTTGCAAGCCATAAAATTTGAATTTAATCCTTAGTTACAGTCGATTTGTGCAAAAGAATTGCATGAATGCATGACTTGATGTTAAAGAATCAATAGACTACGTACAGTTTCTTCTTAAAACTCGTGTGTACTGATAGGATATGGGATTTTCATGTACAGTGCAGTGTAAGCTAATAATACTCGTCTCCCGTCGCCCTGCCAAGCTCTCACCCAATGGCACATGCAAGAGACGAAGCTTTTTCACAAAACAGCCGAATGCTGGGTACTGATCTGGGGTCGCAGAGAGCATATGTTTATAGAACAAAATATACTCAAAATTACATGATAGATCATTGGTGTAAGTTTTTGTCATACGTCGCGTTACACAATTTATATATATATATATATATATATATATATATATATATATATATATATATATATGTATGTATATATATATATATATATATATCTATCTATCTATCTATATATATGCAGAAATTTCACTTCACCGTGAAGACATGTATGTAAAGTAACCACAGGAGAAACTAGAATTGCACTCAGTAGAGCGCATACCTCCGCCGACGCCCTATCTCGCAATGTTAAAGAAAGTTTAAAAAATAAATAAATAAATCCTGGATCCGGACCTTTATCCGGATCCTCCTCAAAATTTAATGGAGTGTATTCACTGCCAAGGCCCATTCTTCTACCAAGTTTCATGGAAATCCGTCCAGTAGTTTTTGTGTAATCTTCCTCACAAACTAACCAACGGACAAATACACAAACGGACAGGAGTGAAAATATAACCTCCTTGGCGTAGGTAATGAAAGGAGCGACAATGAGTACTTTCGTATATTACATCCTCAGAGTGATACAGAAACGTAAAGGATAGAGGTCTTTTATGCACACCCGCAGCAGTGAGTTTCACACAGAATAAAGGAGGACCTGAATTAAACCTGATCGATACACAGAACGATAGGTACCTGAATTTTTACCTTAGGGATGCACCTGACAATAGGGATAAATAATGCAGCTTAACTCGTGCACACCTGCAGCAGGGAGTGGCACACAGAAACAAAGGATGACCTGAATTAAATTGAGCAATGCACAGAACAATAGGTACTTGATTTTCTTCCTTAGGGATGCACCTGACAAAATGAGGTAAATACTGCGGCTTAGCTTAAGACCAACTGTAAATGATTAATGCTAGGTGTGTCCCACACAGGTGTGATTGTACTTCCAGAAGCTGACAAGGAACAATCTGTTGTTAGTCTGGGGGGTACTGCTTTAAAATTGATTCAGTTAATAACTTATCACTTAAGTTGACCATAGCTCATGTTTACATTCTTTTCACATGTGCCCAGAAAGTAGGCAAGATTTTATCACATTTCTTTCATCAAAGCTTTTTGATCTTGCTAGAATCTTAGAACCTACCCAGTCAGTATGGTGATCACTGGATGCTTTGTGCTGAAATAAACCACTACTCTGTTGGGCTGTCCTTACACTACATTTATGTTGTACGATCCTAGTTTCCAAATCTTTTCCAGATTGTCCTATGTAAAATTTGTTACAGGTTTTACACGGGTTTTGTAGACGACGCTTGAATTATCATATGGGCTGTTCTTGATGAGGGTTTTTTTGATGGTGTTCTCATATCTGAGTACTATTTGTACATTAAGTTTCTTCAGTATGTGAACATCAAGAAAGTTTTCATGGAAGGGGAGGACAAGGGTTCTTTGAATATTCTGGCTATATGGCTTGCTAGTTTTCCCTTCAAGGAATCGTTTCTTGGCTGTGTTGTGGCACTGAGTTAGTATACTTGGTGGATATTTTAGCTTGTCTCCTTTGCTCTGAATTAGTTTTAGTTCATCATCTAAAAATTCTGTGTCTGAAATTCTATATGCTCTAAAGTACATGGATATGAACACAGATCTTTTTCCATTAATGTGATGGTTTGAATAATAATGCACATATGACATAATATTTGTAGGTTTTCTGTATACTTTAGTCTTCAAAACACTTTTGTCCCTGGTAACTTTTTACATCCAAAATTGGCAGTTAATTATCCATTTCCATCTCATGAGTAAACTTTATCGATGGAACTAACAAATTTAATGTCAGGAGAAATTCATCAGAGGGAAGACTGTTAGGCCAGAACACAGGATATCATCAACGCATCGGAGCCAAACTATGTTTTGCTTCTTTACGGAGGTCAGTAAATGTTTCTCAAATATTCCATGTAAATATTTGCCAGAACTGGGGAGAGGGGATTACCCATGGCCTTCCAAATTTTTGTGTGTAATATTTGCTTCAAAGGTAAAAGATGAGTTTACACTGCACAATTAAATTTGCTTGATGATGTTTTCAGAAGGAATAGCATCAGTGTTACTACCCAGAATGCTTGGCAGCAAAGTTAAAACATCATCAAGAGGGACATGTGTGTATAATGATTTAACATCAGAGTTGACTAATATTATTGTAGGGGTATATGACATTTAGGAATTTTATCTTCCTTACCATATCCTCATTGTTTTCTACAAATGAATCGGAGGGGATAACAGTGTTACAAGCCACTTTGATCGCTTGTATGCCGTCGAGCCTACAGAGCTTACGATTGGCCTGATGGGGTTGTTTGGCTTTTGGGTTTTAATTAAGCCATATAATATTTGGCCATCCTTTGTTCTGTGTGCCACTCCCAGCTACGACTGTGCATAAAAGACCTATACCCTTTTCGTTTCTGTATCTGTCTGAAGATGTAATATACGAAAGTACTCACTGTCGCTCCTTTCATTTCTCCTGTGCTTATTTTGCATGTACACACACACACACACACACACACACACACATATATATATATATATATATATATATATATATATATATATATATATAAATATGTGTGTGTGTGTGTGTGTGGGTGTGTGTACTTACAACCTAGCCTCTGAGGGGGCAAAGCCAGCCCAACGGAGTGCCGGTCCCAAGCCCAGGTAAATAGGGAGGGTTGATGGCAGGAAAGGCATCCGGTCATAAAACGTTGCTTAAATCTATGATTAGTCATCAATCATTGGCCTCAGAACCGGCAAGGGCGTCCTCCAGAAGTGACATGCAAGGGTCTCCTCTGACCCCTGTGACATGTGAGCAAGGGATACTGCGTCGTGAGCAGGCGAGCCTGAAGCAGCAAGCTCTGAGAATGAGGACGTTGAATGTGGGCTGCTGAGATGATGGACAGAAGGAGAGTGGGAGTGCTGTGTGTGTAAGAAACAAGGCGGAAGGGAAACAGGGCACGTGACATCGGCGCAGGGTATAAGCTCATCTGTAGCCGAGCAAATGCGCAAGGAAGAAACGGTGTTGGAATCATCTTGAATTAGAACTGGAAGGAGGGGGCTGGTGAGTGTGGGAAGGAAAAGTGATCGGATAATGAGTGTGAAACTGGAAAACGGTGGCTTGGTGCAAAATATGGTTTGTGCCTATGCACCATAGGTAGGTTGTAGTGAGGGAGAAAAGCAGGAGTTCTGGAGACATTTGGATGAAGTGCTGGTAGGGGTTCCAGAAGGAGAAAGAGTTTTCATCGGAGGAGATATAAATGGCCACGTGGGTAGGGAGTGGGATGTGTTTTCTTGAGTGCATGATGGTTTCGGAAGTGGAGTGATAAACGCAGAAGGAGAGAGCATAATTGATTTCGCACCGGCAGCAGACACGACTATATTTATTAAAGCCTGCAAATCAAGTTATCACTTACAAAAGTGGACTATGGACGAGTCAAACTGATTTTCTGCTATGCAGAAGGAATCACTTAAAAGAATTTGTGAACTGTAAAGCGATAAATGGCGAGGGTGTAGCGGCACAACATCAGCTGGTAGTGGTGGATTGCGAAGTCATAGGCATGAGGAAAAGGAAAGAACAGGGAATTGCAAAAATTAAATGGTGGAAGTTGAAAGAGGAGGAGTTAAAGAGCTAGTTTAGAACTAGAGTCATGAGAGAAATAACACCAGAAGTGAAAGCAAAAGAGTGGTGATAGATGAACGGCAGGATAATTAGGCAGGTGGCGGAAGCACAGCTGGGCTAAACATCTAGAAAATGCTCCCCACAAGAAAAGGAAACATTGTGCTGGAATGAGGAGGTGCAGGAATGGGTAAAAGAGAATAAAGAGGAGAAGAAGAAATCTGATAGAACTGGGAATGACGAAGATAATGAGAGACTAAAAATAGCATATAAAAGAACAAAAAAGGCGGTATCAAGAGTAAAGAAGGAGCAGTGGATCAGCTCTACCAGGAATTGGAAACACCGGAAGGACAGAAGGTCTTTGCATTTGGAAAAAGAAGGAAGAAAGTGACAAAAGATCGTACGCATATAAAACAGATAAAGGTTGATGAGGGTAGGGTACTGAGTGCAGAGAGGGACATAAAAGGAATGTGGAAAGAGTATTTCGAGAAGTTACTGAACAAGGATTAGAGTGGAGTGTTTTTGGAGATGGGACGCAAAATGAGAGGGAAACACCTGAAATATGTAGGGAGGAAGTCAAAGCAACATTGAAATAGATGAATAATGAGAAGACATCGGGACAGGATGAAATAGCAGCAGAGGCATGGAAAAGCTTGGGAGAAGATGGAAAAGATGTACTAGTATATATAATGCAGATGATCATATATGATCAAGAGAAAATACCGGAGGCCTAGGTAGAAAGTGTGACGGTACCATCTATAAAGAATAAGGTGACATTCAGGACTGTGGGAACCATCGGGGTATAAAGCCGATATCAAGCACAATGAATATATTGGAAAGAATAATAGAAAAAGGGTTAAGGGAAGAAAAAGAGACTGGTGAACAACAGTTCGGATTCATGCCAGGATAAAGAACAGATGCAATTTTTGCAGTGCGTCAAGTCCTGGAAAAATTTGGAGAGAAACAGAGAAAGCTGCAAATGATTTTTGTCGACTTGGAAAAAGCGTATGGTAATATGCTAAGGCAGGAAGTATGGAAATGTATGAGGGAGAGGATCGTTTCAGAAAAGTATGTGCGACTGGTTAAAGAAATGTATGACGGGGTGGGATTTCGGGCCAGAAGTACTGTTGGTGTGACAGAGAAGTTTCCAGTTAAAGTTGGGCTACATAGGGGATCCTCGTCGAGTCCCCAGATTTTCGATTTGTTAATGGATGGTTTGGGGAGAGGCATCACTGAAGAGGCTCCATGGGTAATGTTTGCAGATGATACTGTGCTGATAGATACCACCAGAGAGGGAGTAGAACGGAAGTTGGAGGAGTGGAGAAAGAAAATGGAGGATGGTGGATTAGCAGGAGAAAGGCGGAATATCTATGCTTTAATGGAGAAGATGAACAGAGTGATGTGAGTTTGTTAGGAGAATGGTTGAAAAGGTTTGTGAGATTCAAGTATTTGGGCTCGAATACAACTTCTGACGGCGGACTGGATGCAGAAAATAACCATATGATACAGGCAGGATGGAGAGACTGGAGGGATATGCCAGGAGTGTTATGTGATAGAAAAATAAGTGCAAGAGTGAAAGGAAAAGTATATAAAACGGTGGTAAGGCTAGCCATGATTTACGGTTCGGAAACTTGGCCCATAAAGAAATCTCAGGAGAGAAAGTTGGAGGTGGTAGAGATGTGGATGCCGAGATGGATGATCAGGGACACGGGAATGGATAAGGTCAGGAATGAGAGAATTAAGGGAATGATTAAGGTTGTGGAAATCTCAACGATGGTGCAGGAGAGGCGACTACAGTGGTGCGGACATGCAGTGAGAAGGAATTAGGAATATGTGGGTAGAAGAATGATGGGCATGAAAGTGGAGGGTAGACGGAGAAGGGGTCGGCCGAGTAGACGGTGGATGGGCTGTATACAGCGAGATATGAGGGAGAAGAATATGGCAGGGGATGCGTTTGGGCACAGAGGAGGACGGAGACGACTTTTCAGAAACAGCGACCCCATAAAAACGTTGGCAAAGCTGCGGAAGAAGAACACAAACACACACACACACACACACACACACACACACACACACACACTCATATATATATATATATATATATATATATATATATATATATATATATATGTGTGTGTGTGTGTGTGTGTGTGTGTGTGTGGCGGGGGGGACACTATCTGACCGCACTATGAAGTAGTACTACTACTCTGCGGCCAGGTTGTGTCAGGAAGAATACTGCCACCGTATTCCCTGCGTGTCGTAAAAGGCGACTAAAAGGGGCGGGGTGAGGGGACTAGGGACCCCCTCCTCTGTTTTTTAGTTCCTAGAAAGAGGCAGGCCAGAGAAAGCGATGGAGGATTGAGTTATCCCCGTACCCTGAAGATTGGGAATATGAATGTGCGTGGATGTAGTACGATTGAGGATAAAAGGGAGGAGATTGGGAGAATGTTTGTGAGAAGAAAGTTGGATGTGTTAGCTTTGAGTGAAACGAAGATAAAAGGGAAGAGTGAGTCTATGTTTGGAAGTGTGACTGGAAGATTGTCTGGTGTTGATAGAGGAAGGGCAAGAGAAGGTGTGGCCTTGTTAGTGAGTCCGGAAGTACAGCAATGTGTGATTGAATGGAAGGAGTTGTCATCGAGACTGATGTGGGTGAAAGCGAAATTTGAACGGGAGTTCTGAGTGTTTGTGAGTGCATATGGACCTGGTAGTGAAAGGGATGAAGAAGAGAGGGAGTCTTTCTGGACTGATGTTGATGAGTGTCTGCAGAGTTTTGGAGCGAATGTGAATGTGGTAATGATGGGAGATCTGAATGCTAGAGTGGGAAATGTAGCAGTTGAAGGCGTACTTGGTATGCATGGTGTGCCTGGAGGAAATGAAAATGGGGAACGAATGATAGGGATGTGTGTTGAGCGAGAGATGGTGATTGGAAATACGCTGTTTGAGAAGAAAGATATTGTATACATGGGTGAGACAGGAGGGTGGAAGGGTTGTTGATAGAGCTTTGATGGACTATGTGGTTGTGTCCAGGAATGTAATAGAAAGATTGTTGGATGTGAGAGTTCTGGGAGGGGAGGGTGGAGGTATGTCTGACCACTACCTGGTGGAGGGAAAGTTAAGAGTAGGTATGAGATGGGTGAGAGCTAGGAGGATTAGGTGTGGCAGGGATGTTTTGAAAGTGAGTGAGTTGGATAAAAGAGAGAAAATGATAAAGTATCAGGAGCAATTGAAAGATGAGTGGAACACAGTGAAAGATCAGGAAAATGGCAGCGTGGAGGAGGAATGGCAGTTGTTTAAGAGTGCTGTGGTGGGGCATGCAGAAGAGGTGCGTGGTGTGAGACGTGTGGGTGGTGGTGTAAGAAAAGGAAGTGAATGGTGGTGTGAGGAAGTAAGTATGGCTGTGGCAGAGATGTGCATATGAAGTGTGGCTGCAGAGGAAGGATGAGGTGTCATATGAGAGGTATAAGGAAAGGAGGAATAGGGTGAGAAGAGCTGTGCGTGATGCTAAAGTGGCAGCAGATGAGAGGTGGGGTAGGCGGCTGACTGAGAATTTTCAACGGAATAAGAAAATGTTTTGGAAGGAGGTGAAAAGGGTGCGAAACGGAGAGTCAGGGAAGGAAGAGCGAATAAAAGCAGAGGATGGAAGGATGTTAATTGAGATGGATGCAGTAAGAAAGAGATGGGCAGAGTATTTTGAAAGATTGTTAAAGGTAGAGGAGGAAAGGGTGGCTGAGATTGTGGCAGATGGAAGGGTGCAAGGAATAAATATGTTGGGAGAGTTGAATGGTTCTTTGATTACGAAGGAGGAAGTGGAGAAGGCAGTAAAGGAGATGAAAATAGGGAAAACTGCAGGTATGGATGGGTGTGCTGTTGAATGCCTGAAGGGTGGTGGAGTGACTATTGTTGACTGGTTAGTAAGATTGGTGAATGTGTGCTTTGTGAAAGGTATGGTGCCACTTGACTGGGCAAGTGCTTGTGTGGTCCCGTTGTATAAAGGCAAGGGTGATAAGTATGAATGTACTAGCTTTAGAGGTATAAGTCTGTTGAGTGTTGTAGGTAAGGTGTATGGTAGAGTGTTAATTATGAGAGCTAGAGAGGGTACAGAGGGAGTAATTGGTGATGAGCAGTGTGGCTTTAGGAAAGGGAGGGGATGCGTGGATCAGGTGTTTGCTGTGAGACAAGTGTGTGAAAAGTATTTAGCGAAAGGCAAGGATGTGTTTTGGGCATTCATGGATTTAGAGAAAGCGTATGATAGAATTGATAGGGAGGCTTTGTGGACTGTTTTAAGATTGTATGGACTGGATGGTAGGTTACTAAAAGGGGTGAAAAGTTTTTATCTAAATAGTAGAGCATGTGTAAGAGTGGGAAATGCTATGAGTGATTGGTTTCCCGTGAGAGTGGGGCTGCGACAGGGATGTGTGATGTCGCCTTGGTTGTTTAATATTTATATGGATGATGATGTAAAGGAGATGAATGCAAGAGTTTTAGGTGGAGGTCTGAGTCTGGTGAATGTCGATGGTGGAGAGTGGAATCTTAAGCAGCTGCTGTTTGCAGATGATACTGCACTGGTGGCTGATTCAGAGGAGAGATTGAGACAGTTGGTAGAGGAGTTTGGAAGGGTGTGTGAAAGGAGAAAATTGAAAGGAAATGAGAATAAGAGTAAAGTAATGAAGTGTACGAGGTTGGTAGATGGTAGGGGGATGAATATAGTTTTGAATGGTGAATTGCTTGAGGAGGGGGAGTGTTTTAAATACTTAGGGTCGCATGTTGGTATGGATGGAAGAATAGATGCAGAAGTGAAGTTTAGAATAAATGAAGTAGGAAAGGTGCTGGGAGGAATGAAAAAAGTGTTTAGATGTCGTTCGCTTAGAATGGATGTAAAGAGAAGGCTGTATGAGGGTGTTGTGGTACCGACTGCGTTATATGGGGCTGAAACATGGAATATGGGTGTAGCAGAGAGGAAAAGTTTGAATGTAATGGAGATAAGGTGTCTGAGGAGTATGTGTGGAGTGACGCATATGGATCAAGTGCGAAATGATAAAGTGCGAAGGAAAACTGGAGTTGTTCGGGAGATGGCTGGTAGAGTTGAGTAGAGGGTGTTGCGATGGTTTGGGCATATGGAGAGAATGGATAATGAGCATATTGGTGAAAAAGATAACTAGATCTGATGTGAGAGGTGTAAGGCTGAGAGGGATACCACGAATAGGATGGATGGACAGTGTGAAGAGAGCGCTGGATGCGAGAGGGATGTCTGTTGAGCAAGGAAGAGTGGCTCAGTGTGACAGAAATAAATGGAGAGAAATTGTGAATGAATAAATAATGACACAGCCCTGAGGGAATATTCTCCCGCATTTGGTCTGATTAGCTAGTCAGGTCAGGTGCGGGTAAGGGGATGGGTCTATTATGATGTGGTAGGGGTAAACCAGCTCTGCCGTCGGGCCCTGCTGCGGATGTCACTGATTGCACTGCGCAGTTGACCCATGTGTGGTGTGGTGCGGTGAGGATCTGTCCCTTCTCCCCTTTGGGGCTAAGATGCGAATGACTGTGTTTGAATGGATGAGTAAATGGGGAGTGTGTCGTCCTGTCTCGGCTACCTCTCTTTCCATGGGGGACGCAGCGTAGATATATATATATATATATATATATATATATATATATATATATATATATATATATATATATATATTGTTACGGAACAGAGAAAGATAATGTACACTTTAAGTGAGAATACTAAAAATCACTACTGTCCCGTAAAGTTCCAGGTTCAAAACAAAAGAGTTAGGTAAAATTACAAGTTAAAGTTTAATGCTCAAACTAACAACAAAACATTCAGGACTCATAAGGATAATGTAATGGCAAAAAACAGGTTAAATATATGGGTAACTGCAATAGCCTCTATTAACACGAAATTAGCAAGAGTAAATTTATCTAAGTCAGCCCTGATAAAATGAAAATACACTGGGTAATGCTCAGTTAATGCAAGATAAATTATTACAGATACAGACCATTATTAACAATGGCATCCAAACTTTACATTAATTACAAACCCTCAGTAGGCCTAAGAATTAACACCTTACGCTATACAGTACAAGGAAAAATGCAACAACACTTATACTCAAATTACGCAGCTGCTAGATGGTTGGAGATTTCCTGAGCACTCACAATAATAACTGTACAGGGGAGGACAGAGATGTGAACAAAATGAGGAGCACATCTAAGTGGCAATGAGGCAGAGACTGAGCTCATTATATAGGGGCCAGCAGAGCTTGATACAACTTGTAAGAAGGACGCGCAAATGAAGCCATGGGGACAAAGAGCTGAAAATCCCGCACTGAACAACAGAAAGGACGACTTACTCTACTATAACGGTAGAAGGGGGGGACTGAGGCAGAACACGCTCGTGATCAAACATGCTGCATACTGTGCGTTAAATTACACAAAGGATGATGAAATCATAGGCTGTGTAACAATATATATATATATATATATCTATCTATCTATCTATATATATATTATATTATATATATATATATCTATATATATATATATATATCTCTATCTATCTATATATATATTATATTATATATATATATATATATATATATATATATATATATATATATATAGATAGATAGCCTCTGTGGTACAGCGGTAGAGTGTGCAGTTCGTACACGGCTGAACCAGGGTTTGCGCCCCGCCAGGGTAATAAACTTTGGGAGTGTTCACCCTGCCACTTACTGCATTGGCAGACATAAGGGGTGCTGTGGTTGAATCAGTGTCACATACTTTAAAGTATGCTTGCACCCAGTCTGCTTGCGCGGGCGGATTATGCTTGGTTCATAGACTACACACACATCCAAAGCCACTCCAACACTACAATTACACTTACAAGCACTTCTCACCCTACATACAATCTCTGCCAGACAGCCTAAGCCACTTGGTAGAAATACATTGGCTGTATCGTCCCGACTTCGATCGGGATAGGCCGTTCCTGCAGTGTATACTCAAACGGATGATGATATATATATATATATATATATATATATATATATATATATTTATATATATATATATATATATATATGCTGAGACTTCGCTTCACCGTGAAGATATGTATGCAAACTAACCACAGGAGAAATGAAAGGAGCGACAGTGAGTACTTTCGTATATTACATCTTCAGAGTGAGACAGAAGCGTAAAGGGTAGAGGTCTTTTATGCACACGCAGCAGGTAGTGGCACACAGAACAATGGATGACCTGAGTTTTTACAGGCAGCTTAACTTATGGTCACCTGCAGCAGGGAGTGGAACACAACAAAGGATGACCTGAATCTAAAAATGCAAGTGACAAAGGAGGAGGGATTAGGAGGGGAGGAAAGGGGAGTGGGAGGGAGGGGGAAGGGGGAGGGGAGGAGGGGAAGGGGGAAGGGGAGAGGGGGGAGGGAGGAAGGGATAAATACTGCTGCTTAACTTAAGACCTAGAGGATTAATGCTTGGTGTGTCCCACACAGGTGTGACTACACCACCAGGAGATGACAGGGAACAATCACGTGTTAGTCTGGGGCATACTGCTTTAAACTTAATTCATTTAATAATTTATCACACTTAAAATGACCATAGCTCATGTTTACATTCTTTTCATATGTGCCAGAAATAAGACAAGATTCTGTTACATTTCTTTCATCTAAGCTTTTTGATCTTGCTAGAATCTTGGAGGCTGTCCAGTCAATATGGTGATCACTGGATGCTTTGTGCTGAAATAAACCACTACTCTGTTGGGCTGTCCTTACGCTGTATTTATGTTGTGAGATTCTAGTTTTCAAATCTTTTCCAGATTGTCCTATGTAAAATTTGTTACAACTTTTACACGGGATTTTGTAAACAACGCCTGAATTACTGAAAGGGTTGTTCTTGATTAGGGTTTTTTTGATGGTGTTCTCATATTTGAATACTACTTGTACATTGAGTTTCCTCAGTATGTGAACAACATCAAGAAAATTTTCATGGAAAGGGAGGACAATGGTTCTTTGAATGTTCGGGCGATCTGACTTAATAGTTTTTCCTTCAATGAATCGTTTCTTGGCTGTATTGTGGCACTGAGTTAGTATGCTTTGTGGATATTATATATATATATATATATATATATATATATATATATATATATATATATATATATATATATATATATATATATATATATATATATATTGGAAGGACACAAGTCAAGAGTGAGAGCAGTGGGAATGAGTTATTTAAGAGGAGCCTGTGGAGTCGCGTGGAGAGACAGGCTGACGAATGAGGATATAAAAGAGCGTTGTGGTGTTGATGTGGATGTGATAGGAAACGTTATGAGGAACACACTGAGGTGGTTTGGCCATGTGGAGAGGATGGAGGGTGAATGACTGACGAAGAAAGTGTATGTGAGTGAGGTGGAGGGGGAAGAGGGAGGGGAGGCCGAGGATGAGATGGAGGGATGGGGTGGAGAGGTATATGAGAGAGGGGGGTGTGAGTTGGGAGCAGGGCAGTGAAACGGCGGGGGACAGGGCGACTTGGAGGCGATTAGTTTGTGGCCACCCCAAACGGGATTGAGGCGTCTGGCAATATATATATATATATATATATATATATATATATATATATTTATCATATATTAATATATTCATATATTTATATATATATATGTATATTCAAATATTTATATATATATTGAAAAGGCGTTTGCTAGTGCTTCACTTGGAGCGGTATATCAGAAAAATTTTCAAATATTATTAGAAGCCTGCATGAAGGTACTTTTTGTAAGGTAATGGTGGGTGGTTCTTTGAGTGATCCATCTGAAGTTAGGTCAGGAGTGATTCATGTAGGAGTTCTTTCCCCATTTCTGTTTGTTTTGGTTATGGATTTGTTATGAGAAAGGTTGTACGAAGAACAGGTGCAGGAAATAACTGGAAAGAAAATATGAAGCTGATTGGACTATGTTGATATTGTACTGATCTGCGGAAGTATTTACGAGATCCAGAGGGTGCTTGATTGTCTGGTGGAGGAAGTAGAGAAAGTGGGATTGGTAATAAATTGTGGAGACTGAAATTATTACTATGAACGTGGAGAAGTAAATCGATTGTGTAATTGAGAATAATGAGGTGAAGAATGTCGAAAATTTTAAATATCTGGGAACGCTTGTATCATCTAATGGATCATTAACAATGAAACTGAGGAAAGGATTAGACTGGCTTGGCGAACTGTTGGAATTCTGAAATCTGTTTGGAATAATAATATGCTTTCGGTACATACTAAAGTAAAAATTTACAAATCCATGGTTAGACAAATTTTAATTTATGCGCATGACCATCCACTCACTCGATGTATTGCTGCTCTCGGGTGTCTGCCCTTTCCTCTCTTCCATCCTTCTTTCCTTCCATCCTCTTCTGTCTATCCTTCATTCTTTCCTTGTCCTTCTGCTTACGGGTGACTTTACACTCCCTCTTCTGTCTTTCTTTCCTTCATTCTTTCCTTTTCCTTCTGCCTGTGGGTGACACTACACTGAGTGACAATCCAAATGGTTTCCTGTACACCAGGAAACCATTTACTACGCTGGGTGGCAATCATATAACCAAATTTTGGCACCTGATGGTTTAGTGGGTAATTATTGCGCTCCAGTCGGATTGAGCCGGTGAAGGTTTATATCCAAGGAGTGGTTGGGGTAGGGATGAGTGAGGCTGGTCACTCTCATCTTAAATGTCGAGACAAACTGCTTAGCCCCGGGCTCTTACGCTCCTCTTGGGGCAATGTAGGATTGGATGATGGATGGATGGATGGATGGATGAAGTCATGGTACAGTACAATTGCAATAGATCAGAAAGTATTAGGATTTGAGAATAAAATACTGAGAAGGATTCTTGGGGTAAAGTGGCAAGACAGAGTTACGAATGAAAGAGTGAGCGATATTACGAGAGTGGAACAAGTTGATGAATATGTGAGACTGTCTCGCTGGAAGGTGCTGGGGCACATATATAGAAAAGAAGGCAGTTTAATACAGGACGTACCAGAGTGTACTGCAAGAGGAAGATGAGTTACAGGTCGGCCGAGGGAAATAGTTTAAGGATTTGAATTTCATGAAACCAGAGTTTTACTGATCTACCAGAAGGCCCGCCGACATGTAAAAATACCCCCGCTAATACCAATACACCAGTCCTGTATGAGACAGCCCTAGCATGTATTCAATATGAACGGTGGGTGTTGGCGCCGAAGTGGTGACATGTAGAGGTGTACGGTATGTAGGAGGACTACTGGGCCTTGAAAGCAGGCTGTGAAGCCTATGCCTAGAGTAAGAGATATTAAAAAAAACAAAAAAAAAACTGGGTGAGGACAATGAAAAGAGAAGCAGGAGAGAATTGTTGGTGGGATCTGAAGGAGATGGCAAGAGACAAATATTGGTGGAGAGAGTTCATCGAGGCCCTATGCATCCCGTGGGGTGCCACAGGAAATGACTGATTAATTTATATATATATATATATATATATATATATATTATATCTATATATATATATATATCTATATATATATATAAAACTCTCTCTCTCTCTCTCTCTCTCTTCATATATATATATATATATATATATATATATATATATATATATATATATATATATATATATATATATATATATATATATATATATAGACTTCAACGAAGTATGCAAGAGTTTTTCGAGTGTAAATTTATCAGAAAATCAGTAATTAGGATACCATTTACAGTAAACTCATTAAGTATCAATAGCAACGAACAGCGATGAAACCGGAAGGGAAAGCCATTGAAGAAAGATTCAAAATAAAGATGCAAAAAGAATCCGGTGCAAACTATGTAGATATTGGCAAATTCATAAGAAACTCACTACTAGACAACGGATGGTAATGAAGGCAAGTAAGCAAATTACACATTATATTTAATAGATCTGAACTGGGCGGATACATTTTTGTAGGGCGTATTAACGAAGAGTGAGTCAAAAAATTATACTGGAAATGGATGGAAAAAATACTGTAGAGTTAATTATGGAATATTGACTCAAAAGAAAAATACGACAGGGTTTTGACTGGAAATTGGATTGAAAAAAAAAAATATATATATATATATATATATATATATATATATATATATATATATATATATATATATATATATATATATATATATATATATATATATATATATATATATATATATATATATATATACATAGAGAGAGAGAGAGAGAGAGAGAGAGAGAGAGAGAGAGAGAGAATAAGGTATAGAGAATAAGGTGAGTGGGGTGTGCCTGCAGAGATGGGTGAGAATGGCAATGCCTTAGTGGACATTTGTGCCGGAAGGGGTTGGTGATAGCTAATACCCTCTTCAGGAACAAAATGATCCACAGGTATATGTGACGAGTGATGAGAAGGTTGGATGGTGAACTGAATGAACGGAAGGCAATGATTGATTATGTGTGTGTGGATGAAAGGATGAGAAGGTGTGTAATGGATGCAAGAGTATACGGAGGTTAGGAGAGTGGACTTTCGGACCACCACTTGGTGGTGGTCAGAATTAAAGTCCAAATAAAAGGGAGAAATGGAAGAAGAGAAGGACAGGAGGAAGTAGTACATACAAGGAGGGTGAAAAAGTTAAAAGAGAATGGAAAAAAGGTAGAATATAAGAGCGAAGTGTAGGAGCGATTGGGTAAATATACAGCAGACTGAAGCAGATGGGGGATGTGGAAGGCATGTGCAATATATTCACAGAAGAAATCTGTGCAGCATGTGAGGTGGTGTGTGGGGTGAATAGAAGACGAAAGGGGGTGCAGGGAACAGCATGATGGACTGAAGAGGTGAGAGAGGCTGTGGCACAAACGAAGAAAGCATATAGTGAGTAGATGAGAAACGTGGGCATGGAAGAAGTTGAGAGACAGAAGAGAGAATTATATGCAGAGAAGGAGAGGTGAAAAGATTAGTAAGAGAGAGTACGAAGAGAGTGGATGAGGAATTTGGAAGGAACTTGAGTGTTAAGCGGAGGGAATGTAAGAAAATGTTCTGGAAAGAGGTAACGAAAGTTAGACAGGGAGTCAAAGAAGTTAGCTAGGGAGTGAAACATAAAAATGGTATATTACTAGCGGAGAAAGGAGAAAAAGTGAGCAGATGGAGAGAACTCTTTAAGGAATTGTTAAACATAGAGCATGAAAGTAATGCAAGTATAAGTGGCTTGGGAATGGCTGGAGAAGGAGGGATGTGAGAAAAGAGGAAGAAATCAGTAGGATGGAAGATGTGGAAGCAATGAAGAAAGTTAAAATGGGGAAAGCCCCAGGAATTGATGGAGTGTGTGGTGAAATGCTGAAGCATGAGGGAGAGATAATAGTAGAATGGATGTGGAAGATATGCAGATTGGCATGGGAGGAAGGTAGAGTCCCGGAGGATTGGAAGTCAGGTATAATTAATCTCCTGTACAAAGGAAAAAAGGGAAAAGAAGTGTGTGGTAATCACTGGGGCATTTGTCTTCTTAGTGTAATAGGAAAAGTATATGGTAGGATACGTACTGACAGAGTTAGGGAAATAACAGAGGAATTAATTGGAGAAGAACAGGGAGGTTTTTAGGAAGGGAAGAGGTTGTGTAAATCAGATATTCATTCTAAGGTCTATAGTGGAAAAGTTTCTCTCCAACCTATTCTGACCTGAAGGCAATATTTCCGATATTATATACAGCTTGGAGAGGTTGTGTGTGTGTGATATAGTGTCTAGTAGATTTCCATTCACGTGGACTAACCAACTAAGGGTGGTTACTGCACGTGTTTGGATACGTCATGAAATTCTTGGTTGTCTGGACTACAACGAGATTGTTTGAGATACATCATATGTTAAGAATTCTTGATGGTCTGGGACAAGATTGTGGATAGACGTTATGTGGATTGACATTCCTAGTGAGAAGCTGTGTAATGGTATGTCTCCAGCAGACACTACATCCTGTACATTGTGTTATGAGTTTTTTTTTTTTTTTTTTTTTTTTTTTTTTTTTCTATCAACCATTGGGGCCGAAGCCCCTGGTTATTAAGGCCATGTATATATATATATATAAATATATATATATATATATAAATATATATATATATATATATATATATATATATATATGTATATACATTTAAACATATATACATATATATACAAACATATATATATACACACACACACACACACACACACACACACACACACACACACACACTTCCATGCATACATACAGACACACTCATGCAAATGTACATATATATATAATAATTTTAATCTTATTTATTTATTTTTTTTGCATTTTTATTTTTTTAATTTTTTCTTGGTTTAAAATTTTTTATACCTTATATTATAAAGAAAAACTAATCTAAAGACCCTAAAACTAATCACCTAACAGACAAATCGCTAACCTATACTAAATCCTACAGATACAAATAGCTAGACCTACACTAATGGTAAAAATATCTCGACTAACAGAACACCATCGACTACAGATATGTAATGCCTTTCTACATTACATACCTGCACTCATCACCTGGTGACTGTCAGTCGAGGCACAACCTAATATAGGGGACATCAGTATATGAAAGGGAACCAGACGAGTCAGGAACATTTCCATATACGTCAGCTGTCGTCCCTAATTAGAATAACTTAAGCAAGATAATATAATGTATTTACATAATTTGTACAAAAAGTGAAGAACCTCGCCCAGCAGACCACCATCGACTGCAAGTGCCCAGTACCTTCCTACATTGCACACTTGCACTCATCAGCTGGTGACTGTCAGGCGGGGAACTTGGCTTAATGTAGGGGACATCTATATTAGAAATAGATCGGTGGGAGGAGGAACTATTTAAAATATGTCAACTGTCAACCCTAATTAATATTACAATATATACATATTTACTGTTCATAAAAACCATAACCACGCAGTAAAAAAGTCACATCACTCTGATCAGTCCGGTCTCTCTCAAGAAAGCCATCAATTTATCAGTCATAACAATGTCCCCATCACCCAGGATGGTGGAAAGGGTGAAGGGGACGTCTACTGCGCCGCAGTAATTTATAAGTGAAGCACGTTCACGAATAAATCGCCGACAGCGCAGGATGATATGACTAATAGATAACACCCCATTACAGATGTCACAGTGCGGTGGGAAGCGTCTTTCCATATATGGTTTTATGTGGGTTAAAATGGTGGCATTAAGCCGTAACCGTGCCAACACTTTTTCTTCTAGGCGACTGGGACGGTTGGCAGTGTCCCAATCGCCCAGGTACGGCTTACAAGTTGGAATATTTAGTCTGGTCCACTGACCTTGCCACAGAAGATTTATTGATTTCTTTCCGAGAGATAGACTCGACCGTAGATCACGAGGAACGTCCCAAGTCTCCTCGAGCTCTACAGCCGACTTTGCAAGTAAGTCAGCCTGCTCATTGCCGTAGATACGACAATGACCAGGCACCCAGATCAGCGTGAATGACTTGTTGCATGAATGCAACTTATTAACGATGCGGCCCTGGATCTCATGAGAGTCCGTATTGCAAGATGCAATTGCCTGAAGGGCTGATTTTGAATCTGAAAATATGACAAATGAGTCATGCCTAGAATTGAGAGCATAGTCTATGGCTTTGTCAATAGCAAAAAGTTCTGAAGTAAACACAGATGTATGAGTCAGCAACCGATACCTGAGGGCACATTCAGTCGACCACACACTTGCACCCACATATTCACTCGACTTGGAGCCGTCGGTGTACAATTGATGGGACCCCAAGTGACGAACAATGATGTTACGAAACAAGTGGTGGACCTCCGCCTCCGGCGCCTTGGCCTTTGGTGCTGGGAGCCATGTAACATCGACTGTTAAGCTGGGTGGCTCCCAAGGCGCTATATTTTTAAGCACCAACTTGTCACAGTCACTGGGGTCCACACCAAGCTCCTGAGTCAGTAAGTGGAGGCGAGCGGCAAGTGGCCGACGCACCCCCCGCAGAAGGTGGTGGTATTGACGCAGGGGGGTACAGGCCACATTGCCGATATTACTTTTCCTTAATGTCCTTACGCTGTAGGACAAGGCCAGGTGGTCACGGCGAGTACGGAGGGGAGGCACATTCGCCTCCACTTCCATACGAGCTACACGGGTACACCGGACGGCTCCAAGACACATTCGCAAACATTTATTCTGTAACACATCCAATCCTTTCAGAGTGGCATCGGATGCCGAGCCATACACCTGTGCGCCATAGTCTAGCTTCGATCGAATAAGGGACTTATACATCATTAATAAAGATTTTCTGTCGGCACCCCAGGTAGTACCCGCTAGGTACTTGAGGACATTTAACGGTTTATCACAACGAGCAAGCAAAGTATTAACGTGAAGTTTAAAATTCATTCTACGATCAAAATGTATTCCTAAAAATTTTACAGAATTTTGAAAAGGTACCACCTGATTATCCAAAGTTAAGCACAAATTAGGTACGTTACGATTAGTGAAAACTATAGCGGCACACTTACGTACGGAAAACTTAAATCCCCACCGCAAGGCCCATTGGTGGACGGAGTCAAGGGCTGCTTGAATCCGCCCAGCAGAAAATTGTGCATTACGGGAAGAGTGCCATATTGCACAATCGTCAGCGTAGAGCGAGTATTTAAGATTCCTCGGGATGGAAGCTGATGACAGAATATCATTGATCATAATACTAAATAAAGTAGGACTAAGCACACTTCCCTGTGGCACCCCGTTTTCCTGGATAAATATATCCGATGTTACGTTACAGGGCAATTTCACAGAGAAAGTTCTGTCCCTTAAGAAATTTGAAATAAAAACAGGTAAATTTCCTCTTAAACCATAAGCATAGAGCTTCATTAGTATACCGTGTCGCCAGGTCATGTCATAGGCTTTATGGATGTCCAAGAACACCCCTATCATGAATTCTTTATTGGGAAATGCCTCTGCAATACAATGCTCCAAATTCATTAAATGATCTAGTGAACTTCTGTATGTACGGAAGCCACATTGTTGATCATTTAACAAATTCTTCGACTCTAAAACAAAAAGAAGCCTATAGTTAACCATACGTTCCATGACCTTACATAGACAAGAAGTCAACACAATAGGACGAAATGAAGTGGGATTCATAAGACGACCAGCCTCTTTGGGTATCGGTATGACGTGCGCAAAGTGCCATGAGTTTGGGAATGTTCGAGATGCCCAAATCTCACTGTACAATGCTAACATCTTAATCAGGTTGTCCTGATTAAGATGCTGGATCATACCGTACGTGATGGTGTCTGGTCCAGGGCTGGTGTCTTTACAGGATTTAAGGGCAAGGAGCAGTTCATCTAGCGTAAACTCTTGGTTGTACGGGGCGTTTACGTCTTCTGTGGCATAGTCTAATATCTGTAGCTCAGCCGTGCGTTTATGATGTTGGAAACGCGGGTCATAATTGGCTGAGCTACTTACATGAGAAAAACTCCTGGCAAGGATGTTAGCAACGTCCACGGGCTCGTCATAGATGTTATTATTTACTTGCAAGGTGGTGACTGGGAAATATGGGCCTTTATTATTTAATATTCTTATGGTGGACCAGACTTTACGTAATGGTGTTGTACGAGTCACCGTGGACACAAAGGACCTCCAGGAGTCACGTTTGGCCCTTATTATTCTCCTTGCCTCAGCCCGTGCCTGTTTGTATGCAATAAAATTTTCCTCAGTGGGCTGACTATCAAAAATCCTATATCTCCTATTGTGTTTTCTTAATGCTTGTCGGCAATCCGGCGTCCACCAATGTGCTCTATGCTTTGCATGAACTGTAGAAGTCTTGGGAATAGCAGCCTCAGCTGCGTGTAATATGGATTGGGTTATATTTTCGACCTTAACATCTATGGTCTCCCCAGATATATCTAAATTGGCGATCCTTGAGAAGGATCCTCAATCTGCTTTCTTATAGTTAAATTTTGGAGGTGGAGGGTCCGAAATGATGTCGCGTGTATAAGAAAGACAGATAGGTAAATGATCACTTCCCAAGGAGTCGTCGTAAGGGTCCCATGAGAGATCTTGATGTATACCAGGGGAGGCCAAAGATAAGTCAATGGCCGAAAAGTTACCAGTACAATCATCTACACGAGTCGCTCTACCATCGTTCAGAAGACAGAGGTTGGACTGTAGTATTAGGTCGGCTACTTGCTCCCCACGACCATCGATCCACAAGCTACCCCATTGATAGTGATGGGCGTTAAAGTCGTCCAACACTAACTTATTTCCAGGTAGATGTTCAACTAGTGAATTTAAAGCATCACTATCAATGGGGCCGTGTGGAGGACAGTACAGAGAGCAAATAGACAGATACGTGTTATTAAATTTTACTCTGCATGCAACAGCTTCCAGAGTAGAATTTAGAATCACTTCCGTTTGTGGGTGTGATTTGTGTGTGTATATGGCAACTCCGTGAGCTTCATATCTTCTATACGAGTAATAGTGTTTGAACTGTGTAGGATCAGGATGATCCTCCAGGCGCGTCTCCTGTAAACAAACAACGTCTGGCCTGTGTATTGACAGCAAGATTGCTATATTTTGTAACTTATTCCCGACACCTCTACAATTCCACTGTAATAGAGTGAATGGGCGGTTTAAGATTTACGAGGATGGCCAGTATGCTTAGCTTTTTTATGCCAACCGCATCCAGGCGAGTGGCTACCGGGGGACCTTTCCCGATTCTTGTTCATGGAGACTTCCATATTGTCGTCAATGATAAGGCTCCCAGACTCCACCGAGGAAGAGCTATTCTTTCTCTCCCTCGCTGGACCAGGAGCAGGAAGGACATGAGGACGTGACTGCTTAGTGAGGGTGGTCAAATTAATTTTGTCAGACTTGTCAGGCTTCTGTTTTGGCCGCACTGACTGCGAAGGAGCAGCGGCAGCCTGAGAGTATGATGTAGCAACAGGGATATCCGTAAGAGAGTTGGATCGTACAGGAGGCTTAGACTGAGAGGTAGGGCGTGGAGCACGAGGAGCGAATGTAAGGTCAGTCTGTGTCTCAACGGTGCACATCATGGGACGGGACACAACCGCCGATGCATAGGAGACATTAGGCTTGGGAGTTGCATGCAACTCCTTCACCTTCATCCTAGCATCGTAAAAGGATATGCCCTCAGTCGCTTTCACTGTGCAGACCTCTTTCTCCTCCTTCCACTTGGGACAAGCCCTAGAGGAAGTGGAGTGAGCATCCTTACAGTGAAAGCAGCACTCAGTCTCGGATGTACAGTTGTCAGCAGAGTGACCTACAGCCGCACACTTGCCGCACAGGATGTTGGAAGCCCGACAATCCTTTTCATGATGTCCATAGAGCTGACATTTTGAACAACGAAGGGGATTCGGGATATACGGTCTTACATTTACAATTTCATGTCCTACTTTGACATTTGTAGGTAGCAAAACTTTGCCAAAAGTGAGGATAACAGTGGCTGTCTTCGTCCTTACGCCTTCCTGATAACGAGTGATGAATCTGGCATCAATTACATCCTGCTGAGCAAGTTCCTGTATGATTTCTTCCTCGCTCATCACCATGAGATCCCTGCAAGTGATAACACCCTTGCAGGAATTCATGGATGTTGGGATCTTGGCCTCGATATCATGACAGTGAAACTTACGCAGCTTTAGCAAGTCTTTAACCTGAGCTGAGTTGAATGTCTTTACTAGGAGGTCTCCATTTCCAAGTTTTTTTACTTGTTCCACCTCTCCCGCACAGTGGTCAATCACCTTCTTGACAATGAAGGGATTGAGTCTGGACAGGGGAGTAGAACCTAGAGCATGAAGCGTTACAAAGGTCGCGTTATTTACAGGGATGTCAAGCGGGGAACGAGTCTGGCGTCCGTCAGTCTGGGGCCGGTCAGTCACGGTAGGGATGTCGTCAGGACTACCTCCCCCCCTGAAGGGGGGGGAGGCAGTAGGGGGGTCCATCATAGCTACCACTTCCCCCGTGAAGGGGAAGTGGGAAGAGAGAGAAAAACGACCAAGGGGCAAAGTACCTGGGGAAGACCCACCTAGGCTGAGATTACCCTCTCAAACCACTCTCGGGAGGACGCGCCTGTGTGTGACTCATACCCCAGAGCGATCAGTGGGGGGTACACTCCAGAGGTGAGTAAGCAAAGGCAATCTCAGAAATTAGATATAGACACCTACTATATCTACTAAGGCCAGGGAGGAAAATTAGTTCTAGCTAACCTAACTTTATTGAAAAACGCCCTAGTGGCGGACAAAACAAAGCTAAAGCCGGTGAGGCAACCCTGCAGCTAGACGAGAGCTCAGAAACACGTCTTCACTCTTCGCAACCATCCATCAAAGTCCGTGTTATGAGATATATACTAGTGCCTATATAATGTCTACATCTAAACTATATTTGACCATCCAACTAAAAAAAAAAAAATCTAAGCAGATAGAAAATCGTTCACGACCAGTCAGGATAAGGTTTATTATAAATACTCGCACTGAAGTGAATAAGTAAAATATCAATCATGATACTACTAGCATTAAAATTCAGCCGTTGAATCCGATGTTGTACTCGTTATTTAACTCTTGTCGTTTCTAATAACTGAGTTTACGACCAACTTATCGAAATGGAGAGGTTTAGAATTCCTTTCAAATCCCCATTTCAGTGGAAAAGACTTTTCCTAAGTAAAATATAACTAAAAAATAAACTCACACATGGAAAGTAGTTTGTTTATTATTAATTTGGCCCCTGGTTTATTTCAATAAGAACCTGGTTGACTGAAGGCCAAATCTGCCCCTCTTCCGCAGGCCTTATCATCGACGAACACAGAGGAAACAAAGGGACGTATAATATATAACCGGGCAGCGGGGCCAACCAAGCCTTATCAGTGCCACCATGGGAAAGTGTCATTCCTCAGTACCGGAAAGCTGTTTACTCAGAAGATACAACGGGTTTGGCCCCACCTCAACGGATTTTCATCTGAACTAATAGGTTTGCATATATCTGCAGACAACTACCTTTATCCCTGAAGGAGTGGCCGCAGACCAATCGCCCCCATGCCTTCTGCCCTCAGAGCTCTCTTTTCAACCCACACCTCACTCATATATATATACTTCTCCAGCATATTCTTCCACTCATCCTTGATTTTACTTCCCCCTCCTCATGTCCCTTATCCTCATTCACATATACACTCCTAGTCAGTGTGTTATTTTCAATTTTATTCTCATGGACAAACCATACTGGAGTAATTATACCACTGACCAGTACATCGACATCAGCACAACAACGCTTTTAATATCTTAAAATGTGTCTCTCTCTTTCGGTAACTCAATATGCTTCTCTAAAAAATCTCAGTTCCATTCCACTCATTCACGTGTTATATTCTTCTAACTGAACTCAATCTCCTTTTCGATACATCAGAGTGGGATCACAATACTTCCTTGCATAAACTCTTTTACTTCAGTGATAAATTTCATTTTCTGTATTACTGCCATCAGTGTGCCTGCAACCTTCTTTCTTAGCACTGTGAAATCAAAACACACTGAATACCAGCGACTGGAGATAGCACGAATGGAAGAAAAAAGTTGTATTTGCACAGTTTTACGGCATATTTTCATGCTGTATTGGTCGTTTTATCTCAATGACTTCATTTTTTATTGAGAAAGTTAGACTCTCGGGAGGACTGAGGATTTTGATAGTCGCCTTTTAGAGGTCACTAGGAGTTTATGATGATAAATCTCTCTCTCTCTCTCTCTCTCTCTCTCTCTCTCTTAGGCTGTCCATAAACTTACTGGTTTAGGAGGCAGCCTTACTGATCATATATAGATCTGGAAGTCAGAGTTATAGCTTTTCCAGAAAAGCTTATACGAGAATAATCCTCGCGATCTGTGTGTGTGTGTGTGTGTGTGTGTGTGTGTGTGTGTGTGTGTGTGTGTGTGTGTGTGTGTGTGTGTTATTACTTAATTGTATCTTAACAGGAATGAGTCAAGCTCGTACTGTCCCGTGTATTAAAACACTTTTATCATACATATCCTTAAATTTATTAATTGTTTTGGCACTCGCTTATTTCATTCGGTAGCGCATTCCACTGATCAATTGCCCTATTGGGGAAACTGAATTTCCTTAAGTCTTTATCACCTCTCTTTTTATGCAGTTTTTTTGCAGTGTCCTCTTGCTGATGCGTCCCCATAGGTTACATACTCATATATGTCTATTTTCTCCTTCCCTGAAACACATTTATATACCAAAATCATGTCTCCTCTTTTCTTTCTCTCCTGTAGTGTTGGCAGGTTCAGTTTTCTATTCTTTTTTTGTAGCTTAGATACCTTAAGCTTGGTACCCATCTTGTAGCGGCCCTTTGAACTTTTTCAATCTTATCTGTTTCTTGTGATGATGATTCCAGACTACTGATGCATACTCCAGGGTTGATCTGATGAATGATGTTATTATCTTTTTCAGCATGTCTTTATTTATGTATGAGAATGCTATTATCATATAAGCAAGCAGTGTATACATGATCCGTACCTTCTCACTGATGTGGTCAGCTGGAGATAGTCTGTTCCTAGGTCCTTCTCTCTTTCTGATATGTGTAGGGTTTTACTCCCTTACTTATAATCCCAATTTGGTCTTTTTCCACTTTTACCAAACTTAATTACATGACACTTGTCAACACTGAATTCCATTTGCCATTTATCGTTCCACTCAAGAAGTTTATTTAATTCTTCTTGTAGCTCTCTACGAGAGTCTGTGTTGGTAATTCTCCTTTGTATTTTTGCATTATCAGCAACCATATTTAGATAGCTTTCAATTCTAATGTTACTATGTCATTTACATACACAAAAAACATAGTTGGTGCCAGCACTGAGCCCTGTGGCACTCCGCTAGTCACTTACCTCCATGATGAGTAATTTCCCCTTAGTACTGTTCTCATTTCCGTTTTTCTGACAAAATCTTGCATCCAACAGTACAGGTTGCCTTGGATTCCTCCTTGTTGGTACAGTTTCCATAAGTCTTTGGTGTGGTACTCTGTCAAATGCTTTCTTGAAATCTAGACAGATACTGTCCACCCATCCTTCTCTTCTCAGTAATGTTTCTGAAACTGTATCATAGTAGCTTAATAGATTAGTAACACATGATTTTCCCTTTCTAAAACGAAACTGCCTTTCTGTTATCATACTGTGTTCTTCTAGATGGTTTACCCAAATTTTTCTTATCAGCTTTTTTAGTATCATACTTACAACATTCGTTAGTGATACTGGTCGGTAGCTGAGTGGATTTTGTCTATTCCCTATCTTGAATAGGGGAACAATGTTTGCTTTCTTCCAAATATCAGGTAGTTTACCTTGACTCAAGGATTCCTTGAATATTAAGTTTATTGGTCTACTTAACTCTTTTACACATTCATGTAGCATCCAACATGAAATTTCGCTTTTGCCGAATGAAGGGTGATACATTTTATTGTCAATATTTTCTTGCCTAGTAAATATAAAATCTAGTGCTGATGGTCATCAAGTTCTCTTTTTCTCGTGTTTTTCTTTACATGTTGTGTTAGGAAGAACTCCTTCACAAGATCGAGGAGATTTTGGTCCCAACAGCTTTCATGGTTTCTTACATGTAGAGTATTCCAATTTATATTTGTATTCAAATCTCCAGTAAATATAATTCTTTTAGACTTCTCTTCTATTCTGTGTAGTAATGTTCTTAAATTCTGAATTGTACTCTCTGGTAGGTCTCCGTATTCGCCTCTTTTCGACTTGTTTGTTGTGGGTGGCATGTATAAATTTGCCGCACTTAATTTCCCTTCAAATGTATCAGTCTCTACTGCAATCAGTTCTACTTGTGAGAGTACACCCGAAAGCACTAATCTCTCCTCCCCTGGTAGCCGGAGCCGCGGCCAATGAGCTACCAGGCGATCGAACACCCCACATCCACAGCCCCTCTCCAACTCAGTAAAAGCTTTGCTGGAAAGATGTGGAACGGCTAAAGCTGGTGATGTTACAGTGTGTCATGATCGTTTTTACTGACAATCAGAACCAGTCGGGGTAAGTATATAAGGGCATTTAATGTGTAATACTGTGCTATTATCCACAGCATATGAGAACGGCACGAAAATGTATTATGTGTTACTGTCTATATACTTATGAGTATACAAATGAGTATAGAATAGCGAACAGCATCTGTTGAAAGATATGATGTCTTTTCTCATGCATTGTCGCTCCAACCTCCACCATACATTCTCACTCCCACCTCTACCACCCTTCTTTCTGGGTTGCTGTCTCCACCAAATGCCTGTCATACCCTATTATCCCCCATTCCCACCCATTGTTAACCAGCATAGAGATAATGATGAAATGATCCGTCAGGTATTGATCATATATTATCATACACCTCTGTATGAAGCAGGAGCAAATAAATAACATACAATTCTCCGGTATACCTGCCAACCATTTCTTTATGTTGTAAGCTGTTACGTGACATACACACTGCAAGTTGGACCTTGTGTAACAAGGACATAAGTTTGTTTATCGTTAATACAGGTTGTGTGGTTTTGGACGTCCATTAATTCATAATTATGAGCGTGGCAATTTAAGCCTTACGTTATCAACACGTAAGGTTATGTTCCTGTCATTATTAGATGAACGAAACGACTCTGGGATCGGCTCTGACGAACCACAAACTCTCTGTTTTAACGAAAGTATACCGACCTCTTGTCACAACAGTGACACAATATCACTAGGTATATGACTGAATCTGGGTCAACTGTATATATAATGACATTGTATCACTGTTGTGTCAAAAGGTCCATACATTTTCGTTAAAGCAGAGAACTTGTGGTTCGTCGAAGCCGATCTCTGATTCGTTTCCTTCAGCCAGTAATGAGAGGAACAAAAACCTTATGTGATTATACTGTAAGGCTTAAACTGCTACGTTCATATGAGTTAATGGACGTTGAAAACCACACAACCTGTATTAACAATAAACAAACGTATGTCCTTGCAACACAAGGTCCAACTTGCAGTGCGTTTGTCATGCGACAGCTTTCAACAGGATGAAATAGCTGGCAGGTATACCGGAGTATTGTATGTTTTTGATTTACTGGTGCTTAGTACAAAGCTGTATGATAATATCAATATGACCAATAACTGACTGATCATTTTATCATTATCATTGTTTATGTTGGTTAACAATGGGTGGGAGTGGGCTACGAGAGGGTACGAGAGGCGTTTGGTGGAGACAGCAACCCTGAGAGAAGAGTGGAGGGGGTGGGAGCGAGAATGTATGAGAAACGACATCATATCCTTCATCAGAGGCTGTTCACTGTCCTAGACTTATCTGTAATATTATAATATAGTATGTAAGTATATAGACAATAATACAATACATCGTAAATCTTCTTCCATTTTCGTGCCTTTCTCATATATTGTGGATAACAGCACAGTATTACACATTAAATGCCTTTTTACATTTACCCCTACTGGTTCTGATTGTCTATATAAACGATCATGACACACTATAACATCAAAGCTTTAGCCGTTCCACATCTATCCACCAAGGCCTTCACTGGGTTGGGGAGGGGCTGTGAATGTGGAGTGATCGATCGCCTGGTCGCTCACTGGCCGCGGCTCCGGCTACCTGGGGGGAGAGATTAGTGCTTTCGGGTGTACATCTGGTTCTATTTCTTTGACTTGTAGGTTTCTCGTTGTTAATATTATAATTCCTCCTCCTCCTCTTTATTTCTCGTTGTTAATATTATAATTCCTCCTTCTTTTTCTAAATTCCTATCTCTTCTCCATATATTGTATTCCTTTAAGTTTAGGGTATCGTTTGATATCCTTGAGATTAATTTTGTTTCAGTTAGGCAAATAATATGTGGTTCCTTTTCCTTGGTATAATCTTCCATCTTTAATAATGTAGATACCATTCCGTCTACATTTCAGAACATCAGCTTAAGCATCTTGTTTACATACTGGCCATAACTTGAGTCTGTTCCTTTTCTTCTTATTCCCTGCTGGTTATGTACCACTTAATACCTGCAATCCAGTTACTTTGAAAAAGAAAAAAAAATCTCTTCCTCTGATCTTCCCTCATTTTTTGTTTTTGCTTCCTCCCTCTTCTCCTTTAGTGTTCCCAGTTCCTCTTGAGTTAGGCATCTTTTTATCCATACCTTTTTGAATTTCTCTTTTTCCATGAGTTTGTTGGCATTTTTTAATATTTCCTCTACAACGTTTGCACTCTGGAATGTAACTTTCAGAAGCCTTGACTTAGTTCTCTCATATTTCCCTAGCCTTTTATGTTCTTCTGTATCTTTATCACAGATATCCTTTGATACTTGCTGCACTATGTTCATTATATTTTCCATCTCTTTTTTGACCATTGAGATTCTGTTTTTTTATTTCTTCTCCACTTTTGCCTCTGATTACTATAGATTTGTTAATATCGATATCTTCCCTGACTAGTTTTGGTTATTCTTTATAATTTCTTTCATATCCTTTCTTACGTTTTTTTCTTCTACATTTGTATCTAAATCATTCTTTACTTTCACCATTTCAGCATACACAGTTTGTACCTTATCTTTGTAATTTCTCACAATTTCAATTACCTGTGTTATTTTCTCTTCGGTGTTACTACTTTGGTCTATCAGACTGCTTACTTGCATTGATTTTCTCCGTATCATTTCTGAAATCATCCATATTTCTCTCATGGTTAACAACTGTGCAATCAAAGACAAAAGTAGTGTCGCGGTTTTGTCCGAAGATTAAGCGCAACACTTGAAACATTATGAAAGCCCTACCCCAGTAACATGTTCGTGGTTGGCTAGCCTGACTTCCTCAAGCTTCATATCTGCTGCTGATGGGATGACGGTATGAATGAACCCATGAAGTTCCGAAGCCTTAACATCGACTCACATGGATTGCTGATTCCGAACGTCGTATGAGAGACGAAACGCCAATTGTTAGGCGATGATCACCTGACATTTCATCTTACATCTTATCACAAAACGTCAAGCAGGCCTACTGTACCATGGTATGGAGAGGTCAAGCAACATGCATCCAACTAATATGAGAGGTGGCATGATCGTCCTTTATTTAAGGGAAGCGAAGCCTGAACAGAAAGCTCAAACATCTGGTATAAGCATAACCAGAGAAAGGTGGATTAGGATTTCAGGAGGAAGGCACAACGGACAACCGTCATTGTTCAGGTCGTCCTCGTCTTACCACAACACTATAGGACCAGGAAATAATCACAACGATGGAAGCGCTACCCGCAAGCAGTGTTTACGCCTTAAGAAACGAAGTGCACCTAGAATGAAGCATACGAATAGTTGTGCGTAGACTTCGGTCGTCCGGTTTATGTATAAGTTCGAACTCTTCTGTGGGATTCAGTTTGCTAGCCACTCTAAAAGAAAAATATCATAATAGAATAACTCTGTTCTCATGTGTTGAATACTATAGTGAATTTTGTTTTACAACCCCGGTTAATAATGTCTCGGGTCATAATTATCGACTTGATTAGCTAATTTACAGTTAATAAAGATGGAGAACTGACTTCCGAACACCTATTTAGCTAACTGAATTGTAACGTTGCGAATGTGGTCATAAAAAAATAAAAGATGAGCAACGCTTCATAAATACTAAATAAAAACGGCAGTCAGAAAGATTTAATAATTATGTAGCTTAGTTTCGTTGTTACAAAAAATATATATATACTGGCATCCACAGGCTGGTCACCTGGAGCAAATGGTAACTCAAGTCGGTGCTACCAACCGATCGTTCGACACAAAGCAGACCGCTCCAAAACTATATAGTCTTTGAGCAGATATTTGCACCAAATTTCACGACACGACTTTTGTCTTTGATTGTATACATCCCATTTCACTAGCCTTTGTTCTCAGTGAATTTACCTCAACTGATAATTCATCTGTTGTTGTGGCTTTTCTGTTTATTTCCCTTGTGTGTGTGTGTGTGTGTGTGTGTGTGTGTGTGTGTGTGTGTGTGAATGAATTTTTATATAATGGGCTTAAAACATATATTTTTTACTATAAACGTTGTACGAAATATTCAAGATCATTTTACATGTTGCCCCGAATTTTTTCGGATTAGAATATATATATATATATATATATATATATATATATATATATATATATATATATATATATATATATATATATAATATGCAAGGAAGAAGGAACGAAAGGCCAGAAGCCCGCAAGATTTTTCCTAAAAAAAAAAAAAAAAAATACGGGGCCAAATTCAAGATCCGTTCTTTTCGAGATTGCAGGTCACACTGCATTCAAAAGACTGGAGATCATAGGCAGGTGGAAATACAGGCAGAGGAAGACAGTTCCACATATGTAGGACTTTGAGTAACGGGTATCTCCTTTATTAGAGAGCTGGACAGAAAAGTGATGAGTTGCTGCCAGACGGGTGTTACGAGCCTGCCGTAGTGGTGGAGGGATGTAAGTAGACAGTTCAGGGGAGCAGCGATCATTGAAGTTGAGATAGAAAACAGGTAACCGTAGTGGTGACGGGATGTAAGCAGACAGTTCAGGGGGGAAGCGATCATTGAAGTTGCGATAGAAAAGAGGTAAATACGCAACAGTTTGGTGAAGAGATAGAGGTTGGAGGGAGCCAGAAAAAGGAGGAGAGGTAATGAGAGGAAAAGCCTTTGACTCCACCTTGCTGAGAAGAGCTGTATGTGAGGAGCCTCCCCACACATGAGAGTTGTATTCAACACAAGGTGAATAAAACCAATGTATAAAGTCAACAACTATATAGGAGTAAAAATGGCATGGAGTCGGCTCGGTACACCTAATCTCTTGAAAGTAAACTTTACAAGAGAGGTAATATGATGATTCCAAGTTAAATTCCCAAAAAATGAAACCCTAAGTATGTTCAATGATGATGCAGGATTGAGTTGGATATTGTTAAAAATTAGAGGATACACTTGTGGACGATATTAACAGGTTGAAAGATGTAACAACTGAGTTTTTAATACGACAAAAACAACAAGATTACTTTTAACCCAATTAGAGATAAGAAACAAATCAGGTTGCAGGTTTGCGCATAGATTCATCCCTTGTTTGTTGAAGTTATTGCTGAGATAGACACTGCAAGAAACGAATGGAAACGTGAAGAGTGGAGTCATCAGCATGTCAGTGGGAAAGGTTAAATGTGCAGCTTAGAGGGTGACTGATGAATAGAAGGAAGAGAGTTGGTGATAGGACAGAACTCTGAGGAACACCATAACTGATAGGTCAAGGACAATAATGGTGGCCGCCTACGACAGCAGCTATAGAACTACCAGAAAGGAAGCTAGCGATGAAGGAATAGAGAGAATGATAGAGACTGCAAAGGGCAGTTTGGAAATTAAAGATTTATGCCAGACAGGATCAAAAGCCTTTGAGATGTCATGTGCAAAGGAAAAGCTCTCGCCAAAGTCACGAAAAAAGGGTGACCTGGAGTCCGAAAGAAAGATGAAAAGATCGCCATTGGAGCGTCCCTGGCGGAACCCATACTGGCGATTGGAAATAAAGTTTTGATGTGAAAAGCACCTTATTTTTTGTTCAAAATAAATTTTAAAACTTTAAAAATAAAGGCTGTTATATCAACTGAGCGATAGTTAGAGGGCTGGGAATGGTCACCCTCCTCTGGGACAGGATGACTGAGAACAAACTTCCAGCAAGGTACAAGTCGACAGACAAAGGCGAAAGTGGGTACCTAGGCAGGGTGTAAGGACAAAAGCATTCTTTTTGAGGACAACATGAGAGACCCCATCAGGCCCATATGCCTTGTTAGAACTGAGACCAATGATGACAAAAAGTAAATCAATTGAAATTACAGTATAATGTCTGTCATGAGGAAGTCAGATGTGGGAAGTGATGAAGGAATAGCAAATGGAATTATCTAAGGTGGAAATGGAGGAGAAAGTCTGAGCAAAGAGTTCTACTTTTTCTTTAGAAGAAACAGCTACAGAACATTCAGAGAGGAAAGGAGAAAGAAATGATGATGAAATAAAGTTGTTAGAAAGGTTTTTATCAAGGTGCCAGAAGGAGCAGGAAGAATTTGAGTCAGAGTTCGGAGCATTTAGTACGCATGAAATTATTCTTTGGAGAGTGAAGAGTAGGTTTAGCATGGTTCCGGGCAGACATAAAAGAGATGAGACAGCATTAGAACAAGCGCGATTGAACATTTTTTTTTTTTTTGCATTAGTCACACGATAAGAGAAAGGACTGGGCAAGAGAATAATCTCTGTAATACGCGAAATACATTGATCCGTTCTCAGCCATGGATGAAATAATCATTCCAGGCAAAATCAAAGAGGAACTGCCTGAGGGTCTCCTAACCAGCAGCTCCAAAGTGCCACAACCGCCGCGTCCTGGGAGGGTTCACAGGCCTTACCAGAGCGATAAGACAGGTTAAGGTGATAAGGTTGCATCAGTGGAACCCAACGTGGAGAAAAAATTAACAGCGTAAATAAAAGGATTACTAGTAAGGAAGAGGTCAGGTGTGATGGTACTCTGTTCAAGGCAGGCGGGGATAATGGTAGGTACTGTTCAATGTCATTAAGGATGAAAAAGATGTAGGATTTTCACCAGGTGGATCAGCGAATGGAGAGGAGAGTCAAAGGTGGTGGTGAACAGTGAACACACCTAGAATGGAAATTTCATAAAATGGAAAATTTGATAGCATGTGTTCCATCTTAGAAGTATGATTGTCATAGAATTTTCAAAGCACTTCCTATTTGTACCAAACGGGAACACGTCTGTTACACAATCTTCGTATGTTAGTGAGGTCGAGGGGGAATGGAAGATCAAGAATGAGATGGAAAGACTGAGGGAAGAGGCATCTGAGAAAAGGTGTTAGACGGAGGGGGGACAGTCATGTGTTAGACCACAGGGTGGCTTGGGGTTAAGTTGTTTGTGTTCAGCTTTTACGGGACTGAAAAGACTGACTATAAGCAGCTAAACAGATGGCAGATGATTGCTCTGTAACTTCACACGGCAGTAGGCAGGGCTGTGATGTTTTGTGTGTGTGTGTGTGTGTGTGTGTGTGTGTGTGGGGAGAGAGAGAGAGAGAGAGAGAGAGAGAGAGAGAGAGAGAGAGAGACCGACAGAGACAGACAGACAGACAGACAGACAGAGACAGACAGACAGACAGACAGAGAAATTTGGAAGGGTTGGGATCAAATTCTTGATCCTATACTTGAGACTCATAATGAAGCAGCTTAGAGAACGAAGTGATATAGGTTCTTCTTACTGTCAAAATTCGATATAAATGCATGGTGACATAGGCTTCACATATAAGCAGTTATCCTTTGTTGTATTTTGCTACCTATTTTATTATTTTATTGTTTTTTTCATGATACAGTCACAAATTAATAAACCCGAGCGCCAGTGTTCCGTCCTTTCACCCCCCCCCTCCCCACCCCCTTATTCACGCCTCTCCTGCTTCCTGCCTCCAATCCTCTCCCTAAGAAACGATTCAAGCGCCATCGGTGGCTGAAAATCGTAAAATTTGAATCTAAGAACTTGAGTCTCAGACTGTGTAAGTTACAAAAATACAAATTCTAAAACTTACGGCTTGATGTCTGGGAGCACTTCTTACACTACATCATTAACGTTAGAGAGGGACTTGGAGAAGGCTGGAAGTGAGAGTCATCCCTCTTCCACTTCTAGCCACACTTGACATATCCCACCAGCCATGTCTCCCTTCTTGTACTGACCTGTCTGACAACAGCTCTACATCTGTTTCCAATCAACTCATGCATGCAGCGGTCATGACAGGCCATTCTAATAGCAATGGCTACCGCATTCTATGGGGACGGTTCTCATTTCTTAGCTTCAGTTCTGCCTCCATTCCTTGTAATTCGATGTGGATTTACCCTTATCACATGTGATAGGGCGCCTGCCAGACAGGTCCGCAACAGATCAAACACAGGCGTCAGCCGAGATAAGTGCGGCAAAGATCAACAATCACACGGAGGGTTCTTCAGAACAGGACTTCACACGGTCTGTTGGAGGTAGGGCCAAGTGGTTTTATATGGTCAAACTGCAGATTAGTGGCCTGACAGCGGCTGGTAACACCTCCCTTCCTGAAGGGGGAAATTAGTAAGGGGAAATTTCTGTACATATCAGAAGCTTACATCCTAAACAATCAGTCAGTTAAAACATTCCTTTCCCTCTTGACATGGTGGACATCCAGGGCATAATCTTGGAGAAATAGAATACGGTGGATTAACTGCTAAATCTCTAAATTTGCAAGAAACCGAAATGGTGCGTAATATATATATATATATATATATATATATATATATATATATATATATATATATATATATATATATATATATATATATATATATATATATATATATATATATATATATATATATTTATTTGTGGTAGGTGGTGGCGACCATCATCCACTCACTTGATGTAGTGTTGCCTACTTCTTCCTTAGCCTTTATCATTCTTTTTCTATGCCTGCCCTCCTCTCTTCCTATTTCTCCCATCTTTCCTGTCACTTCTTATTGTTTTCTTTCCTTTACAGGTGGCTTTACATTGAGTGACAAACCAAATGTGTTCCTGTAAGCCAAGAAACCATTTACAACGCTGGGTGGTAACCATATAACCAAACCATTCGTGCTTCCTACGTGTCAACAAGTGGGTTGGTGGAGGGTTGGTGCCCCTCCCTGTAAAACACGAAACTCAAAGTCAAAAGGCCACCCCTTACAGGATTATGGAGTCTCGCAATATCTATATAATTGGGGTTGAGCCTGAACCAACATTCACTGTGAAATGTCGCAGGGCAAGTATGAGTGCGTCAGGTTCCATTTCAATAGTGGAGTAATTCTTCTGAGTAACATTAAACTTTTGGCCAAAGTAGGCGGTGGCGGAATCTGCAGAGAGGCGGCCTGCAGTCCTGATGGGCCCAGGTTCGAATCCTGGCTGGGACAGGGAACAGTTTAAGGATTTGAATTTCTTACAAAGCAGACTTTTCTGATCTACCAGATGACCCGCCGACATGTCATAAAAGTACCGCAGCTAATACCAGTAGGCCTACACCAGTCCTGTATGAGACAGCCCTAGCATGTATTCAATATGGATGGTGGGTGTTAGCGCCGAAGTGGTGACATGTGGAGATGTAGGAGGACTACATGGCCCCAGGGAGGGCTACTATGACTTGGGAATAGGCCTTGAAGCCTTTGCCCTGGGTCGGACACACACAAAAAAAGTAACAAACAGGTGATCACAACATCACGATCATTATCTTGTAAAAGGACTGCACTGGTACCAATAATAGTAGGGTCATCAGCTAATTAAGAAGGTTTGACTGAAATCTGGGGCTTGGAACACAGGCTGATTACACAGTATCGCCTTAGCTCGAGAAAATACGTCATCACATTCTTCCTTTCACTCATATTTGACAATTTTCTTTAACAAATCTGTGAGGGGCTACAACATTGGAGAATTTATGGCAAACCTCCAACAGTATCCCATCATACAAAGTAGTCTCTGCAATTCCCGTTTGTTCTTGGGTTGCTTTAAATTAATAATGGCTTCATCTTTGGCTTTAGACGGACTTACTTTACTGAATCCTACAATGTAGCCTAAATACTGACCCTGGTCCTTTACAAAGCTAAACTTCACTAGGTTGATTACTAAGTTGCAGCAATGTAGCCTACCTAATTGGATCAGGTGTTCTTCCCAGGAGTTACTGAATAAAACAAAATCATTATTATACGTGACACATTCCGTGATATTACTGGTAAGTTTGTTCATCAGCTTCTGAAACGTGGGTGAAGCAGTTTACAAACCGTATGGCAAGACTTTGCATTTGTAAGTTGACCACAGGCCATAAAACAGGAATTGTCATGTGTCCTTTCTTTAAGTTCGACTTGGCAATATCTCTTCAGTAAATCAATTTTGGTAGTGGACTTTGCACTGCCTATATTTTCAATGCAGTCGTGTACTCTGTGAAGTCGGTAGGTGTCAGTGTCAGTGAGGGAACTGACCTACGGTAATCTATGGAAATATGACTAGACCCACTCGATTTAAAACTAAGGTGATTGTGCAGCATCACTTGCCTTGGGATGGCTCAGTCAACTCCACGTTGCAACGTGTAGGTCAGCTACTGCTGGAAAATGGACTGCCCTTGTGGATTCGCATGGAAGGAGGGTTGCATCACGGGACAGGCGTCTTCAACATCAACATCGTGCTGTGTTGCATCTGTCAGCTAAGTTATGTTCCAGGAAACGTCACGATACTTTCTTAGAGGGGTAGTCAGTTCACTGCGTCGTTCAACTATTATGAGAGAGAGAGAGAGAGAGAGAGAGAGAGAGAGAGAGAGAGAGAGAGAGAGGAGAGAGAGAGAGAGAGAGAGAGAGAGAGAGAGAGAGAGAGAGAGAGAGAGAGAGAGAGAATATGTATCAGTTAACTTGATTCAGGCCTAATGGTTCTCTCTCTAACTGACAGTCTAGTCCAGCGTTTCTTAATCTGGGGTGCTAGCATCCCCCAGGGGTGCTGAAATCAATTTTAGGGGGTGCTGGAAAATGCTGCATTATTGTTTTTTTTCTTGTGGTTTTGCTTAGTATTGGCATCATTGATTTTTTTTTTTTTTTGAGAATGTGTAAAATAATAAGGAGTGTGTATTGTTGTGAGTAAAAAAATGGAAGAAGAACGTAAGAAAGTATGGATCAGTTGGCTCAAGGATTGTGTGGGTAAGATTGGAAGTTGGAATACAAATGTGCGCGATTGTGCGCGTGTATCCGCCAATGCAAGATCGTGCGACCAGAGTGAGAGAAGAGTTGTGGCAAATGTGGAAGTGTGCATGGAAAAGTTTGGAAGGAAGGTGATATGATTGATAAAGTAGGGAATGTCAAGGTGGATGAAATAGTTGGTGAGTGTGGTGTGCCTGCTGACAGATGAGAATGGCAGTGCGTTAGTGGACATTTGTGCCGGGAGGCACGGAATGATCCACAGGTATACATGGCGAGTGATGAGAAAAGTGGGTGGTGAACTGAATGAAAGTAAGGCAATGACTGATTATGTGTGTGTGGATAAAATGACGCGAAGATGTGTAATGGATGCAAGAGCTTATAGAGGTTAGGGGAGTGGACTTTCTGACCATTACTTGGTGGTGGCCAGAATCAAGATCCAAGTACGATGAAGAAATAGAAGAAGGGAAGGACAGGAGGAAGAAGGAGTTGCAAGGAGAGTGGAAAGGTTACAAGAGGATGAGAAAAAAGGCAGAATATGAGAGAAGTGAAGGAACGATTGCGTAAATTTGAATTGGAGCAGATGAGGGAAGTGGAAGGTGTGTGCAAGATATTCACAGAAGAGATATGTGCAGTATGTGATGTGGTGTGCAGGGCTGGATTAAATCTAATAGGGGCATGAGGCACAGATCAGCTTGGGGGCCCCCACCCTTAAATGTATATGTCCTGTAACAAGAACAAAAAATAAATAAATTGCTTGTTACTATTATTTATTCAAAAACCAAAGTCCACAACTTAACTTTTGGTAACTTAAACACTTTTCTTTCTTTCTAGAAAATTCTTCAATGATATCAAAAGTCAACCAACCCTAAATGTATATGTAACTAACAAGAACAAAAAATAAATAAATTCTTTGTTACTATTGTTTATTAAAAAAACAAAGTCTACAACAATTGGTAACTTAAACAATTTTCTAGCTTTCTTTCTAGAAAATTCTTCAATGATATAATCAAAATTTGATGGCAAATATAGTTAACTATATTTATCCCTAGAATCTGGGAGCCCCTTAGATCTGGGGGCCTGAGGCCAGTGCCTCAGGTGCCTCATAGTTAATCCGGCCCTGGTGGTGTGAAGAGACGACGGAAGGGGGTGCAAGGAACAGCATGGTGGAATGAAGAGGTGAGACAGGCTGTGGCACAAAAGAAGAAAGCATACAATGACTGGATGAGAAATAGGGGCGTGGAAGAAGTTGAGAGACGGAAGAGAGAGTTATATGTAGAAAGGAAGAGAGAGGTGAAAAGATTAATAAGAGAGAGTAAGAAGAAAGTGGATGAAGAATTTGGAAGGAATTTGAGTGTAAAGTGGAGGGACTGTAAGAAAATGTTCTGGAAAGAGGTGAAGAGAGTAAGAGAGGGTGGCAGTGAAGTTAGTAGGGAAGTGAAAGATAAAAATGGTAGATTACTAGTGGAGAAGGAAGAAAAGGTGAGCAGATGGAGAACACTTTAAGGAATTGTTGAACATACAGGATGGAAGTGATGCTAGTATAAGCGGCTGGGGAATGGCTGAGAGAAGGAGGGAGGTGAGATGACAGGAAAAAATCAGTAGGATAGAAGTTGTGGAAGTAATGAAGAAAGTCAAACTGGAGAAAGCTCCAGGAACTGATGGAGTGTGTGGTGAAATGCTGAAGCATGGGGGAGAGATAGGTGTAGAAAGGATGTGGAAGATGTGCAGATTGGCCTGGGAGGAAGGTAGAATCCCGGAGGATTGGAAGTCAGGTATAATTATTCCCTTGTACAAAGGAAAAGAGGAAAAAGAAGTGTGTGGTAATCATAGGGGCATTGTCTTCTTAGTGTAATAGGAAAAGTGTATGGTAGGATACTTATTGACAGAGTTAGGGAAATAACAGAGGAATTAGTTGGAGAAGAACTGGGAGGCTTTAGGAAGGGAAAAGGTTGTGTAGATCAGATATTCATTCTTAGATCTTTAGTGGAAAAGTTTCTAGAGAAGGAAAAGAAGTTGTATGTGGCTTTCATGGATTTGGAGAAAGCATATGACAGGGTGAATAGACAAGGATTGAGGAAAGTATTAAGAATATATGGAGTAGATGGAAAGTTGTTGAATGCTGTGAAGAGTATGTATGATGGTGCTAAGGCTGCAGTGGGTGTGGATGGTAAACTGAGTGAATTTTTCTCTTTGAAGGTTGGGTTGAAACAGGGATGTGTCATGTCTCCATAGCTGTTCAGTCTATACATGGATGGGGTAATAAAAGAGATACAAGGTAGGGCAGTGGATGTTGGAGTGGCCCTAATGAGAAAAGGTGGTGTCTGGAAACTCCCTGTTCTGTTGTTTGAAGATGATACTGTGTTGTTAAGTGAAGACAAAGGGGTGCTGCAAGGCTTGGTGGATGAGTTTGGAAGAGTGTGTAAGAAACGGAATCTAAAGGTGAATGTAGAGAAGAGCAAAGTGATGGTCTTTGAGAGAGATGAAGTCAGTGAATGTACAGTGAGGCTGGATGGTGAGGAAATGGAAAATGTGAGTATGTTTAAGTTCTTGGGAAGTGTGATGAGTAAGGATGGAAGTTTGGAGGATGAAGTGCTTGAAAGGGCACAACAAGGAAGAAAGGCTGCTGGTTCCTTGAAAGCAGTGATAAGAAGCAGGGAAGTGAGCATTGAAGTGAAAAAGTTACTACATGACAGTATTATGATACCAGCTCTAATGTATGGATGCGAAGCTTGGACGTTGTTGGAAGGACACAAGTCAAGAGTGAGAGCAGTGGAAATGAATTATTTAAGAGGAGCCTGTGGAGTCCCATGGAGAAACAGGCTGACAAATGAGGATGTAAAGAAACGTTGTGGTGTGGATGTGGATGTGATAGGAAGTGTTAGGAGGAACACACTGTGGTGGTTTGGCCATGTGGAGAGGATGGAGGGTGAGAGACTGACGAGGAGGGTGTATGTGAGTGAGGTGAAGGGGGGGAGAAGGAGGGGGAGGCCGGGGATGAGATGGAAGGATGGAGTAGAGAGATATATGAGAGAGGGGGGTGTGAGTTGGGAGCAGGGCAGTGAAATTGTGGGGGACAGGGCAACGTGGAGGCGATTTGTTTGTGGCCACCCCGTACGGGATTGAGGCGTCTGGCAATAGATAGATAGATAAAATAAGCTGTTAGGCAGTACTTCACTTTAACCCTGCAGTAGTGTAGCAACTGTAGTCCCAGTAACCAGATATAAAGGGGAGCTGGACTGAGACCTTATTACAGGGGGGGTGCTGAGGTCGGAAAAGGTTAAGAAACGCTGGTCTAGTCCAACGTCAAGGGGCAGCCTGGCTCATCCACCATCTCGGCAGCTGACACCACACATGCAGCAATAGGGAGTGCCGTGTCCCTCAGCATATAGATATGGCAAAACCTTCGTCCCTTCTTCTTGTCTGGGGACTGAATTATAAAATTAACATCATCTGTCATCTTCATTGTAAAAGGGACTGAGAATTTGCCTGTAATGGCTGTCCATGAGCACGGAGCCATAGTAGCACTTTATTTTCTGGGTGAAACACTCTGCAAGCCTGCTTGCATTTATCATACTAACTCTTCGACATCTTGTGATAGGACTTCAGATTTTCCTTAACTGTTTCTAAACTCTTGGTTAGTCTGCCAGTGAAGTCAGAGACATAGGTTAACAGATAAACATGACCATCATCACTGACCCATTCTTCCTCAAGTCACTTTAATGGACCTCTCACATCGTAACCAAATATAAACTTAAATGGGCAATAGCCTAAGAACTCATTTGGCGTTTCCCTGGTTGCAGACAACAGGAAGGGAAAACTCTTGTTCCATTCATTTTCGTGCTCAATACAATATTTTTTTAACATTTGTTTGAGGGTGAGATGATGTCTCTACAGTGCTCCCTGACTGTTTGAGAGTTTGTCTGAATAATTATGACATGAAATTGTTGTCCTGATCTGATTGTACCTCTTTTTGGAAGAATGAACCTAGTGACAACTATAATAATCTCCCTACCCACTACCTTGGCTGAAATGTTTCTCAAGGGGATGGCTTCAGGATACCGAGTGGCCATGTCCAACATACAGTATTCGTCAAAATTATTCAGCGTTGTCTGCCAGGCGCGCAATACGTATGGCCAAAAAAGAATCACCCATTTTTGGGGGTAAAAATTGAGCCACAAGTTTGCGCTGCGAGCATGACGTCACGCTAGCCTGAGGCCTTCCAACGCGTTGGTTGGTTCCCGCCTCAGTCGCCCACGGGCTGCCTGAGAGAGAGGAACTCCGCCTCGTGTCCCTCTCAAATTACGCCATTTTTTACCGAGTGTCTCGCAGTGTTTTGGGGTTCTCCACTTTGTTATGGCACCTACCCGTGAACTATCGAGTGAAATTATATCCTAGATCATTGTTCTAAAGGAGGCAGGCCACCAGACAAAGGAAATTAGTAAATTGGTTGGTGTGGCACGATCGACAGTGCGTTGTTGGTGTGCGCGGTTTCGGTTGGAAAACAGTGGTGAAGTTCCCACAAAGAAACCGAGGTCTGGTAGGCCTAGGAAAACTTCCCCAAGGTCTGTAAATGTTTTAAAACGTGCAGTGGAGTTTAATCCTCGTGTGAGTGCAAGGAAAATTAAGGAAAGCAACCCGGAAGTGTTTGGTGAGGTGTCTGTGAGGACAGTGTCTCGTAGGGTGCATGAGCTTGGTTACACAAGTCATAGGCCTGTGAAAAAGCCTCTTCTCACCAAGAGCCAGAGAATTCATAGGCTTGCCTTTGCTAATAAATATCTAAACTGGGGTGAGGAGCAATGGTTGTCAGTGTTGTGGTCTGATGAGGCAACGTTTAGTGTTACCTGTAACAGAGGAGCACGTTTGTATCGACGCAAAGGTAGTGATCCACTTGACCCACGGTATGTAGAAAGCACAGTTAAACATCCTGATTCACTCATGGTGTGGGCTTGTTTCTCGGGTCAAGGTCTGGGGAAGCTTATTGTGCTTCCCAAGAATGTTAGAGTGAATCAGGATGTTTACCTGGAGCTTCTGTGTGATCATTTACCAGACTCATTCGAGCTAACAGGTGCACGAGTGTTTCAGCAGGACGGTGCACCTGCTCACAAGGCCAAATCAGTCACCAATTGGCTTCTTGACTGCGAGGTATCATTCATGACAGACTGGCCAGGAAATAGCCCAGACCTCAACCAGATTGAAAACCTCTGGTACCTAGTAAAGAAGAGTCTCCAAGGGAAGGACGTTAGCTCTCTGCCTAAGCTGGAAGCTGCCATTCGTGACTCCTGGGACAAAATACCCCTCCAGCACCTCAGGAGCCTCGGCCTTTCACTTCCAAGACGTCTCAGGTCCGTGAAGAAACGTAAAGGCTGCCCTACGAAGCTATCTATCTATCTATATACCTAGGCTGCTTCCCCCAAGGAAAGGGAGGTAGCCGAGACAGGACGACACACTCCCCATTTACTCATCCATTCAAACACATTCATTCGCATCTTAGCCCCAAAGGGGAGAACGGACAGATCCTCACTGCACCACACCGCACAAGGGTCAACTGCGCAATGCAATCAGTGACATCCGCAGCAGGGCCCGACAGCAGAACTGGTTTACCCCTGCCACATCATAACAGACCCATCCCCTTACCCGCACCTGACCTGACTAGTTGATCAGACCAAATGCGGGAGAATATCCCCTCAGGGCTGCATCATCACTTATTCATTCACAATTTCTCTCCATTTATTTCTGTCACGCACAGCCACTCTTCCTTGCTCAACAGACATCCCTCTCGCATCCAGTCCTCTCTTCACACTGTCCATCCATCCTATTCGTGGTCTTCCTCTCAGCCTTACACCTCTCACATCAGATCTAGTTATCTTTTTCACCAATCGCTCATTATCCATTCTCTCCATATGCCCAAACCATCGCAACACCCTCTGCTCAACTCTACCAGCCATCTCCCGAACAACTCCAGTTCTCCTTCGCACTTCATCATTTCGCACCCGATCCATACGCGTCACTCCACACATACTCCTCAGACACCTCATCTCCGTTACATTCAAACTTTTCCTCTCTGCTACACCCATATTCCATGTTTCAGCCCCATATAATGCAGTCGGTACCACAACACCCTCATACAGCCTTCTATTTACATCCATTCTAAGCGAACGACATTTAAACACTTTTTTCATTCCTCCCATCACCTTTCCTACTTCATTTATTCTAAACTTCACTTCTGCATCTATTCTTCCATGCATAGCAACATGTGACCCTAGATATTTAAAACAATCTACCTCCTCAAGCAACTCACCATTCAAAACTATATTCATCCCCCTACCATCTATCAACCTCGTACACTTCATCACTTTACTCTTATTCTCATTTACTTTCAATTTCCTCCTTTCACACCCTTCCAAACTCCTCTACCAACTGTCTCAATCTCTCTTCTGAATCAGTCACCAGTGCAGTATCATCTGCAAACAGCAGCTGCTTCAGATTCCACTCTCCATCATCAACATTTACCAGACTCAGACCACCTAAAACTCTTGCATTCACCTCCCTTACAACACCATCCATGTAAATATTAAACAACCAAGGCGACATCACACATCCCTGTCGCAGCCCCACTCTCACGGGAAACCAATCACTCACAGCATTTCCCACTCTTACACACGCTCTACTATTTACATAAAAACTTTTCACCCCTTTTAGTAACCTACCATCAAGTCCATACAATCTTAAAACAGTCCACAAAGCCTCTCTATCAATTCTATCATACGCTTTCACTAAATCCATAAATGCCCAAAACACATCCTTGCCTTTCGCTAAATACTTTTCACACACTTGTCTCACAACAAGCACCTGATCAACGCATCCCCTCCCTCTCCTAAAGCCACACTGCTCATCACCAATCACTCCCTCTGTACCCTCTCTAACTCTCATAATTAACACTCTACCATACACCTTACCTACAACACTCAACAGACTTATACCCCTAAAGCTAGAACATTCATACTTATCACCCTTGCCTTTATATAACGGGACCACACAAGCACTTGCCCAGTCAATTGGCATCATACCTTTCTCAAAGCACACATTCAACAATCTTACTAACCAGTCAACAATAGTCACTCCACCACCCTTCAGGCATTCCACAGCACACCCATCCATACCTGCAGCTTTCCCTGTTTTCATCTCCTTTACTGCCTTCTCCACTTCCTCCTTCGTGATCAAAGACTCATTCAACTCTCCCAACACATTTATTCCTTGCACCCTTCCATCCGCCACAATCTCAGCCACCCTTTCCACCTCTACATTTAACAATCTTTCAAAATACTCTGCCCATCTCTTCCTTACTGCATCCATCTCAATTAACATCCTTCCATCCTCTGCTTTTACTCGTTCTTCCTTCCCAGACTCTCCCTTTCGCACCCTTTTCACCTCCTTCCAAAACATTTTCTTATTCTGTTGAAAATTCTCTGTCAGCCGCCTACCTCACCTCTCATCTGCTGCCACTTTAGCATCACGCACAGCCCTTCTCGCTCTATTCCTCTTTTCCTTATACCTTTCATATGACATCTCATCCTTCCTCTGTAGCCACACTTCATATGCACGTCTCTTTTCAGCCACAGCCATACTTACTTCCTCGCACCACCATTCACTTCCTTTTCTTACACCACCACCCACACTTCTCACACCACACACCTCTTCTGCATGCCCCACCACAGCACTCTTAAACAACTGCCATTCCTCCTCCACGCTGCCATTTTCCCGATCTTTCACTGCGTTCCACTCATCTTTCAATTTCTCCTGGTACTCTATCTTTTTCTCTCTTTTATCCAACTCACTCACTTTCAAAACCTCCCTGCCACACCTAACCCTCCTAGCTCTCACCCATCTCTTACCTACTCTTAACTTTCCCTCCACCAGGTAGTGGTCAGACATACCTCCACCCTTCCCTCTCAGAACTCTCACATCCAACAATCTTCCTATTACATTCCTAGACACAACCACATAGTCCATCAAAGCTCTATCAACAACCCTTCCACCCTCCTGTCTCACCCATGTATACTTATAAATATCTTTCTTCTCAAACTGCGTATTCCCAATCACCATCTCTCGCTCAACACACATCGCTGTCATTCGTTCCCCATTTTCATTTCTTCCAGGCACACCATGCATACCAACTACGCCTTCAACTGCTACATTTCCCACTCTAGCATTCAGATCTCCCATAATTACCACATTCACATTCGCTCCAAAACTCTGCAGACACTCATCAACATCATTCCAGAAAGACTCCCTCTCTTGTTCATCCCTTTCACTACCAGGCCCATATGCACTCACAAACACCCACAACTCATGTTCAAATTTCGCTTTCACCCACATCAGTCTCGATGACACCTCCTTCCATTCAATCACACATTGCTGTACTTCCGGACTCACTAACAAGGCCACACCTTCTCTTGCCCTTCCTCTATCAACACCTGACAATCTTCCATTCACACTTCCAAACATAGATTCCCCCTTCCCTTTCATCTTCGTTTCACTCAAAGCTAACACATCCAACTTTCTTCTCACAAACATTCTCCCAATCTCCTCCCTTTTTGCCTCAATCGTACTACATCCACGCACATTCATAGACCCAATCTTCAGGGTACGGGGATAACTCCATCCCCCATCCCTTTCTCTGGCCTGTCTCTTTTTAGGAACTAAAAAACAGAGGAGGGGGTCCCTAGTCCCCTCACCCCGCCCCTTTTAGTCGCCTTTTACGACACGCAGGGAATACGGTGGCAGTATTCTTCCTAAAACAACCTGGCCGCAGAGTAGTAGTACTACCCCATAGTGCGGCCAGGTTGTGTCCCCCCCGTCGAAAGGTTTGTTTCTTAGGAGGGATGCAGGGCGCTCAATAATTCTCATGAGCACTGTAATAGGAATATGCAGGTTGCCTGATGAGGTCTTGAGCTGAGGGCTGACAATATCTACAAGGATACTAGTGAATGGGGGAACAAAGATAGGAAGTGGAACCAATGGGATTACAGGAATAGGCTTGTTACTCTTATTGACCAAAAAGCAGGTGTGGCATGACCTACAGTACCGAGAAACGTTTCGGCGAATTCCGGGACAGAAGAAATGTTAACATAAGCAAGACAGAGTCTTCCTCACCCCAAAGTGTCCTGCCAAGAGAGAATCATAAGCAATTACTATACCCTCTTGCCTCCATACCTTTGGAACAATCAATTGCTGTAGTCTCTCATTCATTATTATGAGCATTGTATGGGGTCTCCACTGGCGCATCAACACACCATTTGCTCTTGGGAAGAAACACTCAGACAACTCAGTCTCATATTCTTCCTCACTCATCGGAGAGTCAGCCAAAGCTTTAATCCCTGGATCAGATCTCTGCATCTCAGCCAGTCGTAGATCTGCACTACTCTGTGAGGAGCCCTCCATTTCAGAGTCAGTCATTTGGGCAAAGAAAGTATCAGCAAGTGTTATCTGGTACCTCATTAGTATTGTCATTATCACTATCATGACGGGATATTGCCGCCATGGCTCTGGTTTCAACACAAGTAGGGAGAAGTGTAGGGCATTCTTATTCCTTTTTTTTTTTTTTTTGTTCTCCTCACTTATGGGACTTTTCGATACACAGGGAACTGCAGTCACTTGCCCTTCTGCTAAATCATTCCCCAAAAGTAAAGTGACCTCGTTCACAGGTAACTGGATGACGATGCCCACAAGTTTTGGACCTGTAACGAATGTTATTATGACTGGAGCTTCACTTCAATGAGGGTAACTGAAACTAATAATCACCTATTCCCTGTATCAAAACACATTCATCAGGCTCAGCTACATCTATTATCCCCTTCAATATTTGTGAATCACCTGTGTTCTGGACTAGTGATTTCCTTGTTATTTTCATCATCAATATGACACATATCCTTTAGAGATGAAACAAGCAAAGAGGGAGGATGATCTGATGGAATCTTTTTACCACCTTCATCTATACCAGACGGCTGGACTATGCCAGTCTCTCTAATGTCCAAAGATAGCTCTACAGGAGTCTAATTATCAACAACTGATTATTCCACTCCGGCTTCAGGCTCACTCAGCAGCTGCTGAGGATGTGTATGGCTACCTTTCAACATGTGTAAATGTGGTTGCTCACGCTCAGTATTAGTAAGCCCTTGGATATTTATCAGAATAATTAATAAAGCTCTCTGACTTTCTCTCATCTTCTTCCAGGACTCTACTCTTCATGATCCTTCCTATTGCAAAACTGACAAAGCATGTAACTTCTTACTTGTCTTTTGGCAGCAATGTTCCTACTCTCTTTGGTACTAACATGCTCTGGGGTTACATTTTTCCAGCAGAGTCATTTAATTTCATTTTAACTGGTTTGTATGAAGGGTTTACATAGTCTAACCGGTTCACTCTCCTATAATTTCTAAACGAATGAGACCTGGTATAATTTTAGTGGATAGTATAATTTTCCGCCACAGCAGCTGCCTCAGCCAGGTTGTCCACCCATTTCTTAACTAGGTGAGTGGCAACATCCTTGCAATATTTCTTGCGAATTTCTCCAAGATCTTAGGCTCGCTCAACTTATTAGAAATGCTTGAACCATTTACTACGCTGAGTGGTAACCATATAACCAAATTTTGGCGCCTGGTGGTTTAGCCGGTAATTATTGCACTCCAATCGGATTGAGCCAGTGGAGGTTTATATCCAAGGGGTGGTTGGGGTTGATTGCTCATGTAATACCACTCAGGGATGAGTGAGGCTGGTCACTCTCATCTTAAATATCGGGACCAACTGCCTAGCCCCGGGCTCCTACGCTCCTCATGGGGCAATGTAGGACTGGATGATGGATGGACGGATGGATGTTAATTTTCTTAGAGAGCAGACACTGGTCAAATAATTCTTGAATTACTCGACCTATTTCAGATGGGTCTGATCACATTGTTTGTAAGTGGTTCATAAGCCTGAAGAACTGCATCCTTTTCTACCTCAGTCAGCACACTGGTTAATTGATAATGCAGTATAGACCTCCTGTGTCTTACCCTTAAGTACACTCTGCAGCAGCATCGACCAAGAGCCCCTAGGCCAGGAAAGACTTTCTACCATTCTCTCAAACGTTTGGAAGTATTTGGTAACATATTGCTCACTAAAGGGAGCGACTTACTTTTTTTTTTTTTTTTTTTTTTTTAAAGACATCAAAAGAATCAGTAGCAAAGGCACCACAAGAACTAGGGGAACCGCCAAGCAGCGTCAGTCTGTACTTGTGATCTAGTTTAAGTTGTTTCTCTTGTACAAGAAATTGTCTTATTTGCAAATGAATTTTAGCTACGTCAAGTTGTGCATTGACACTAGTATTTACGGATATAATATTTACATTCTGAGCAGTATCAATGTGAATAAGGTAAGCTCGTTCCCTAAGCTCGTAACCAGTTGTGCTATGATATGGTTCAACATATTCACTCACCCTAAAAATTGTTTTCTGAATCAGACTATGTAAATCAGTAAAGTGCGCTTCGTGAGCGCGTGGCGAGCGAGCGAGCCTTTGTACATACGCCTATCATCATAATTTCATCTTGGTGTAAAATTTCAACATTTCTGGTGAGGTATCCGAACAATAACAGAAGAATAACTGAGCTAAAATATTTACTGTCACACTCCATGGTATAGTTTCCACCACTGTTTATCATGTCGCTCACAGAGCTACAGAACATTTCATAATTTTTTCTTAACCAGCATGAGGAAGGGTGTAAATTTTAACTGTTATTATATTTTACTTCACCACTATCACACTAAATTCTATCCCCTCAATCAGCCAAAAAGCTCCCATAACAAACATGTCCAGTCATCACTCTTCCTTGTTTCCCTCTTCTTTTGCTTCATCAACTTTCATACTTTGCCATCATGAGGAAAGGTAGTCTCTGACTTTCACTTTCTCTCATATTGCTGCCACCATTTTATCATTTCGTCCCCAAAACAGCAGCAAATCTCATACCTAAGCAAACACATGTGTTTCTAAAGTTTCAAATTTATCTCATCCTGATACTTACTTAGCCAGCATGAGGAAAGGTATGAATTTCGACTGAGTCTCTTTTAAAACAACCAAATTACCAACCCCTCCTCCTTTTGTTTCTTCTTTACCTTAGTACTTGTTAAGCATTAAAATATAATACAAAATTCTGTGTGTCTCTCTTTTACCTCCATGGTCGCTTTATCATTTCATCCCAAAAGCATCAGGAAATTTCATGCTTGAGTCAACACACTGCTTTCGCTTCATTCTTACTTGGTTTGCATGAGCGAAATTTTAAATCCGGTTTCCATTCTCCCTCATATTATCCCACCACCATTTAATTCCAAAAGTAGCTGGGTGTCTCAATTTTCTCCCAGGAAATACATTTCTTCAGTTATCATATGGACCTTGCACACTACAAGAACCATTTCTAATATCGTGCTTGATCAGCATGATCATACGTAAAAATCTTGCTATCACTCTTCTTTAAGTGCGAAAGTCCAACCCATTTCATAATTTCTATCCATACAGCAGGGAGCCCCTCTATGTAGTAAACACCCACTGTCGTCCTGTTTAACATGGAGAAGAGTATAAATTTCAGCAAACATTCTCCCTCAAGTCGCCAACACCACTTTTGTCATACTTTAGTCTCCAGTACTAATGTTTCTCCCGTTTCCTTGTCGACAGTAACATGACCTTTAGTAAGAGATCATAAGACAGGTAATATTGAGGCAGGGTTTTCTGTGCCACACTGAGCCGTTCACTGGCAATAACTCGGCCATGTTAATCGAGGTCTTGAGGGTAAAGAGAGTGACTGTGGACCGTGAAATTACCTTGGGTCGCCCAAAGTGAACCCCCAAGAGCTCTGAGCCAAGAAACCGTTTCACTGAAAGCTTAAGAAAACACGCTTCCCCCCTCCCCCCCCGCCTTCCCATCCCTTTCCCTAAGCGTACCTACCTGGCCACTTACCAACATTCATATTCTTCCAGCTTCCAACTGCGAGACGGAAAGTTCAGTTCTCGAGTCGGTTAGACTAAGGGACAAAGTCTATTTCCTTCTTGTCCTACTTCACCCAACTATACAAGTACGGTATGTCAGTTTTCCTAATGGGTGTCGTGTTTTGGGGGAAACTTAAGACTAAGCAGAAATTGGTGGTTTGTCTTATTACCCTCACAAGGTAGATAAACATGACTCTAAAACCCCTTCAGATCCACGGGCTTTCATTCCCATTGTTGCACACTGTGAAGGAACATACTGATCAACTACACTAAGGTTACCTGTAGTTCCACGAGTGATGGTGAAATAAGCGCACAGTTGTTATCTTGTCTACGAGGCCTCTCCTCAAACCGAACTCACAGTGCAGTTCCATCTTCAAATTATCTGCTTATTAGAAAACGAAAAGTTACTTTTCAGATCAAGTGGACTTTATTATTATTGCCATGTATCAAATGACTCTAAACCATAACTTTTTCCACCACTGTAGGCAACGATGTTACATTTGTATCTTACACAGTTTTATTTGATTATCTGAGAAACCTTTTAACTTTTTTTTTTTTTTTTTTTTTTTTTTGGGGGGGGGTGATGCAGATGACTCCTTAAAGAAATAAGTGATACGTTATTACGATGTATCAACATAAATTAAAATCGTAGAACTGTATCCAAAGCATGGGAGTATTACTAATACTCAGAACGTTTACCAGCGGGAACTAGGACGTCAAAAGGTTTCACTTAACACAGTTTTCTTGTTTATTAATTGGTTTCGTGAAACAGGAAAACCTGTGTAAAAACACTAATAGCCTCGCCGTACTGAGCTCGGAATGGCATATTTTTCTGAATCCAGACCCATTTGTTCAGTACTGCAGGTTGATATAATAGTTGAAACAAGAACATTCTGCTTCTCTGTAAACATTCTATGCCTTTTTCAGACCCACAAATGTTATAATATTGGTAGTTTTTTAAAACAAAAGAAGGAGAGGGAGACCAAGAACAAGCTAGGGAAGTAAGGGGCAAAAGTACGTTACGGAGGGTGAAGTTAGTGTGTCGTGGTGGACAGGTCATTGCTGAGCAGAGATGAAGGAAAGCCTGGAGGCCGTACTGACGTTGCCACCTTACATCGGATGCGGCGCCTGGCAATAGATGGTAGATATTTTGTTCTCGATGTCACCTGTCTATCCCTAATGAAAAAATCAATTGCCTCTAAACACAGGCAAGAAAAATTATATTTAAGAAATATTAACATATAATTATGAACGGAGAAAATATGCGAAACAGAAACTTGTACGAAGCAAGACAATACAATATTACAAGAGGCATGGGGAAAAAATAAAAATGGTAGCTGGACAAAAATATGTAATAACAAGAGACTCGGGGAAAACAATATACAAAGAATCAGCGAAAAATAATTAACGACATTTCGTACTTTGATTGCAGGAAAAAACAATAGCCAGAAGAAAATGACAGATTGTGAATGGGAAAACAGGAATAAAACTAGAAAGCACTCAGAGAGAGCATACCTCCGCCAATGCCATTGCCATTAAAAAAGATCCGTAACCGTGGAAAATAGTATCCGGATCCGGATCCGGATCGGCCCCCAAATTTAATCACTTCTTTCTTGGCCCATGGACCACTCTTCCCCAAAGTATCATTAATATCTGTTAACAACTTCTTAAATAATCCTGCTAACAGACAGACAGACAAACAGACAAACAAACAAACCAATGCCTGTTAAATCATAACTTCCTTTGCGAAGATAACACACCAACTCGAGGTAAAACATAACCTCCTTGGCGGAGGTAAAAATCCAAGGAAACTCCACGAGATGGGAGCAAGAAAAAATCTTGAAATAATAATGCGAGAACTTATTGGAAGATGGCCACATAAAATAACAAAATACATAAAGTCACAAAATGCGATCACAGGAAAATATCAAATATCGTACAGCTTAACAAACAAGTAGGAAAACACCCTCAGGTTGAACGAATTAAGAAAAAAGCAAGGTGCTAGTAAAGAAGACTTCCTCTCCAGCTCTCCCCCTCCCTCTCTCTCCCCTTCTCCCTCTCCCTCTCCCTCCCCGTCCTCCTCTCTTCCATTCCTCTGTCTCCCCTCCAATACCCCTCACACTCTCTTCCACTCCCCACACACCCCCTCCACCTCTCTTCCTCTTCCACTTTCCCCTCTCTCCCTCCCCTATCTCCACCTCCCTCTCTCTCATTCTCCCCCTCCCTCCCCTCCTTTTCTTCGCCCTCTCCCCCTCACTCCCCCTCTCCCCATAACTCTGTCTGTCTGTCTGTCTCTCTCTCTCTCTCTCTCTCTCTCTCTCACACACACACACACACACACACACACACACACACACACACACACACACACTTACATGATAACTTAAAGTTGGGCAAACACGAGGGAATAACGATTTAAACAAAAACGCAAGGTAGACGATTCATGTTGAGTCAGAATTTCCCTCTAGAACACGACCAGCAGAAGTTGCATCCTTTGTAGACGAGGAAGCCTTATGCTTACACCTGTCCACCAAGCAAGCGTCATTAATACAGGGACGCAGTTCTACAACCAATATATCCTTACCAGACGACTAGCACCAGAAATTTTAGATTTATATTGAGCTACTACTCGAGAATTATTAAACACAAGGGAAAACTGTAAATACAGTGTATAATACGGTGATTTAACTGGTTTGCTAGAGAGATCTGGCAGGTTAACAAATATTATTATCATTATTATTATTATTATAATTATTATTTTTTTAGGACTCAGTCTTCCCTACATGATCATTCACAAGCCGTTTACATCCAGATACCTGTTTCTAGAATGTGGCTTAGATTTACAAAATGCGTGTCTACTGTTCTGGGGTCATCAAGGTAAGCAATAAAATTTTCTAAGTCCTTGGTATCCCGTACAATACAATCCATGACGAGACAAGGTGAGATGTATGCCTTGTTTGCCTATAGGATGTACGAGGTCATTAAGGTATACAATTAATTCCAAGTTTCATTCTTTTTCTTAGAGCACAACGGAAGCTTAATGTCTATTCTCGTCGACTGAACAAAGGTCAAGAATGTAGACAATCATCGTTTTTTACAGGTCCCTTTCATTTTTTCTAACACCACCCGCAACAAAAGGCTTAGATCTCTGCCTGTCAACTGTACGAAGGTCATCAGGGAAGACGACAATGAATTTGTTCTAAGCTCCATTCGTCTCTCAGACCATAACCCGCAACAGTAGAAGATGAGTTTGATATACTCCAACTGACTGCATGAAGGTCGTAATTATAGCATGACAGTAATACGGCTTAAACACAGTGCAAAAACGGTAACACAGACTGGGAGTCTGTTGATTTATGGCTGGGAAAATGTCTAAGAGAGAGGTGGAGCTTATCAGATTGAAGTATGTGGCGGTAGCTAGAGGAGAAAGGGAGAACATGGAGTGAATTTATACTAGTCGACTACATGTGGGCCATCGACTGCAAGTGAGTCATTAGGACAGATGATATATTTGTTCTTAATTATAAACTTTCCCGAGAAACAAGCACCTGTCACAGGCAGTAACAAGACCAGAGGGAGGAACAAGAGCAGACTATGATAATCTATGTTACATTAGGTCTTTATTTTTACATCTGGGTAAGTGGGACAAAGGGAAACACAACGAAGTAAGAACAGGAAGAGGAAGAAAGTATTGCGCGATGGTCATTAAGGTAGGCATTCAGTTTTTGCTGTCTCAGTCTTCTCCAAGAGGACAAGACTGAATAGGAGCAAGGGTTAAGCAACAGGAAAGCTTAGGAGCTAGAGCAGGAGCAGGGACAAGAGCAAAAACATTAATTGGAGTGCGGTACTGGAAAAGAACGAACTATGGCTTGGGAAATGCCAAAAAGAGAATGGAGTTTATTAAAGGAAAAATCTTTGCATAACAGGAACTGAAGCAGGAACAGTGTCAGTAACAGACAAAGTAAAAGTAGCAGCAAGGAACAACGAGACGGAAGAGTGTCGGCAGAAGGCGTGACAAGAGTGTCGTCCTTATTTCATCAACACAAGCAGTAGCAGTAAAAGGAACAGTAGTATGATAGGAACAGGAGCAAGAAAAGAACAGGAACGAAAGTAAGAAGCTGAAGCAAGGATCAAGAGGAGAAAGAGCAGAAACAAGGATAGAACAGGTACCCAACACTGATTCTGGATGGACAGAAATAGGAGCCTGAGAAGTAAAAAAAAAAAAAAAAAGCAAGTCGCAGTAAAAGTAGCGGTAGAAGCAGCAAGAACTGGAAAGGAAAGCAGAAACAGCAGCAGGAGCAAATAGCACGATAGGAAACTTGGATAAAAGGTGCGACGGGAGAGTGTGGCACCTTAACTGGTCAACACAGTTAATCAGGAACCTAAGTAGAAGATAAAGACCACTGGGGCTACAGTCTTCTCCTAGAACACGACATTGAACGGGAAAGCGGGATAAACACCACAGAAGAAGCAATATCAGTAATACGCAGGAACACGAGGGGAGGAAGAGTGGTAACCAAAAGTAAGTTAATTATTGTCGTGTTGCGATCTTACCCAGAAGCAAAATCTATAGTAGAAGCCGCAACAAAAACAGAAGAGCATCAAGGTCATGATCAGAAGCAAGCAGCAAGGATCAGTGGGGAAAGGACTGGTGAATGTGACACTTTACCTGATCAGTAGAGGCAGTGGCAGCAGCTGAAGCGCGATCAGGAACTATGACCAGGAAACTGCCGAAAAAAGAACACTGAAGTACAGTATGTTAAAGAAGGAAGTATATCAGAAAGAGGGATAGTCAAAGAAAAGAAAAAAGATTAAAAAAAAGAGTAAGAAAAAGGTTTATCTTCTATCTATCTATCTATAGCCCGACGCCCTAATCCCGCAAAGGGTGGCCGCAGACAAAACGCCTCCAAGTCGCTCTGTCACCCACCATTTGACTAACCTCCCCCCAACTCACCCCCCCTCCCTCATATACCTCTCAACTCCATCCCTCCACCTCATACTCGGTCAACCTCTCCCTCTCCCTCCCTCCACCTCACTTACATACACCCTCTTAGTCAGTCTTTCATTCTCCATTCTCTTCACATGTCTAAACCACCTCAGTGTATTTCTCCTAATCTTCTCAACCACATCCACATCCACCCCACAGCGTTCCTTCACTTCTTCATTCGTCAGCCTGTCCCTCCACGTCACTCCACATGCTCCTCTCAAGTAACTCATTTCCACTGCTCTCACTCTTGACTTGTTCCCCTCTTGCAAGGTCCACGCCTCGCTTCCATACGTCAGGGTAGGGATCACAATACTATCATGCAGTGACTTCTTAACTTCCATACTCACCTCCCTATTTCTCATCACTGCTTTCAGTGTACCAACATCCTTCCTTCCCTGCTGTACCCTTTCACGCACTTCATCCCCCAAAGTTCCATCCCTACTCATCACACTACCCAAGTACTTGAATGCAC